>NW_028154539.1:0-99424 GCF_965231275.1 Zosterops lateralis
AAGAGCGCTTTACAGCGCTTTCTGGCTGCTAGAGACATGCAGAAAGAGCAAGTGTGGCAGAATGTGTTCCAAAGCAGCTGGAGCTACCACGGGCTCCGGACAGGCTTATTTTCACTTGGAGAACACAGAAAACACACCAAGGTGCTGCTGCAAGCAAAGTTACAGAAGTCCCCCTGAGTGTTGCTTTTCTCGAGAAAAGAGCGCTTTACAGCGCTTTCTGGCTGCTAGAGACATGCAGAAAGAGCAAGTGTGGCAGAATGTGTTCCAAAGCAGCTGGAGCTACCACGGGCTCCGCACAGGCTTATTTTCACTTGGAGAACACAGAAAACACACCAAGGTGCTGCTGCAAGCAAAGTTACAGAAGTCCCCCTGAGTGTTGCTTTTCCTCGAGAAAAGAGCGCTTTACAGCGCTTTCTGGCTGCTAGAGACATGCAGAAAGAGCAAGTGTGGCAGAATGTGTTCCAAAGCAGCTGGAGCTACCACGGGCTCCGGACAGGCTTATTTTCACTTGGAGAACACAGAAAACACACCAAGGTGCTGCTGCAAGCAAAGTTACAGAAGTCCCCCTGAGTGTTGCTTTTCTCGGGCAAAAGAGCGCTTTACAGCGCTTTCTGGCTGCTAGAGACATGCAGAAAGAGCAAGTGTGGCAGAATGTGTTCCAAAGCAGCTGGAGCTACCACGGGCTCCGGACAGGCTTATTTTCACTTGGAGAACACAGAAAACACACCAAGGTGCTGCTGCAAGCAAAGTTACAGAAGTTCCCCAGAGTGTTGCTTTTCTCGAGAAAAGAGCGCTTTACAGCGCTTTCTGGCTGCTAGAGACATGCAGAAAGAGCAAGTGTGGCAGAATGTGTTCCAAAGCAGCTGGAGCTACCACGGGCTCCGGACAGGCTTATTTTCACTTGGAGAACACAGAAAACACACCAAGGTGCTGCTGCAAGCAAAGTTACAGAGGTTTCCCAGAGTGTTGCTTTTCTCGAGAAAAGGGCGCTTTACAGCGCTTTCTGGCTGCTAGAGACATGCAGAAACAGCAAGTGTGGCAGAATGTGTTCCAAAGCAGCTGGAGCTACCACGGGCTCCGGACAGGCTTATTTTCACTTGGAGAACACAGAAAACACACCAAGGTGCTGCTGCAAGCAAAGTTACAGAAGGTTCCCCAGAGTGTTGCTTTTCTCGAGAAAAGAGCGCTTTACAGCGCTTTCTGGCTGCTAGAGACATGCAGAAAGAGCAAGTGTGGCAGAATGTGTTCCAAAGCAGCTGGAGCTACCACGGGCTCCGGACAGGCTTATTTTCACTTGGAGAACACAGAAAACACACCAAGGTGCTGCTGCAAGCAAAGTTACAGAAGTCCCCCTGAGTGTTGCTTTTCTCGAGAAAAGAGCGCTTTACAGTGCTTTCTGGCTGCTAGAGACATGCAGAAAGAGCAAGTGTGGCAGAATGTGTTCCAAAGCAGCTGGAGCTACCACGGGCTCCGGACAGGCTTATTTTCACTTGGAGAACACAGAAAACACACCAAGGTGCTGCTGCAAGCAAAGTTACAGAAGTCCCCCTGAGTGCTGCTTTTCTCGAGAAAAGAGCGCTTTACAGCGCTTTCTGGCTGCTAGAGACATGCAGAAAGAGCAAGTGTGGCAGAATGTGTTCCAAAGCAGCTGGAGCTACCACGGGCTCCGGACAGGCTTATTTTCACTTGGAGAACACAGAAAACACACCAAGGTGCTGCTGCAAGCAAAGTTACAGAAGTCCCCCTGAGTGTTGCTTTTCTCCAGAAAAGAGCGCTTTACAGCGCTTTCTGGCTGTTAGAGACATGCAGAAAGAGCAAGTGTGGCAGAATGTGTTCCAAAGCAGCTGGAGCTACCACGGGCTCCGGACAGGCTTATTTTCACTTGGAGAACACAGAAAACACACCAAGGTGCTGCTGCAAGCAAAGTTACAGAAGTCCCCCTGAGTGTTGCTTTTCTCGAGAAAAGAGCGCTTTACAGCGCTTTCTGGCTGCTAGAGACATGCAGAAAGAGCAAGTGTGGCAGAATGTGTTCCAAAGCAGCTGGAGCTACCACGGGCTCCGGACAGGCTTATTTTCACTTGGAGAACACAGAAAAAACACCAAGGTGCTGCTGCAAGCAAAGTTACAGAAGTCCCCCTGAGTGTTGCTTTTCTCGAGAAAAGAGCGCTTTACAGCGCTTTCTGGCTGCTAGAGACATGCAGAAAGAGCAAGTGTGGCAGAATGTGTTCCAAAGCAGCTGGAGCTACCACGGGCTCCGGACAGGCTTATTTTCACTTGGAGAACACAGAAAACACACCAAGGTGCTGCTGCAAGCAAAGTTACAGAAGTCCCCCTGAGTGTTGCTTTTCTCGAGAAAAGAGCGCTTTACAGCGCTTTCTGGCTGCTAGAGACATGCAGAAAGAGCAAGTGTGGCAGAATGTGTTCCAAAGCAGCTGGAGCTACCACGGGCTCCGGACAGGCTTATTTTCACTTGGAGAACACAGAAAACACACCAAGGTGCTGCTGCAAGCAAAGTTACAGAAGTCCCCCTGAGTGTTGCTTTTCTCGAGAAAAGAGCGCTTTACAGCGCTTTCTGGCTGCTAGAGACATGCAGAAAGAGCAAGTGTGGCAGAATGTGTTCCAAAGCAGCTGGAGCTACCACGGGCTCCGGACAGGCTTATTTTCACTTGGAGAACACAGAAAACACACCAAGGTGCTGCTGCAAGCAAAGTTACAGAAGTCCCCCTGAGTGTTGCTTTTCTCGAGAAAAGAGCGCTTTACAGTGCTTTCTGGCTGCTAGAGACATGCAGAAAGAGCAAGTGTGGCAGAATGTGTTCCAAAGCAGCTGGAGCTACCACGGGCTCCGGACAGGCTTATTTTCACTTGGAGAACACAGAAAACACACCAAGGTGCTGCTGCAAGCAAAGTTACAGAAGTCCCCCTGAGTGTTGCTTTTCTCGAGAAAAGAGCGCTTTACAGCGCTTTCTGGCTGCTAGAGACATGCAGAAAGAGCAAGTGTGGCAGAATGTGTTCCAAAGCAGCTGGAGCTACCACGGGCTCCGGACAGGCTTATTTTCACTTGGAGAACACAGAAAACACACCAAGGTGCTGCTGCAAGCAAAGTTACAGAGGTTTCCCAGAGTGTTGCTTTTCTCGAGAAA
This sequence comes from Zosterops lateralis, assembly GCF_965231275.1. NCBI lineage: Eukaryota > Metazoa > Chordata > Aves > Passeriformes > Zosteropidae > Zosterops > Zosterops lateralis. The sequence continues at coordinate 3,141 of NW_028154539.1, forward strand.
AGAGCGCTTTACAGCGCTTTCTGGCTGCTAGAGACATGCAGAAACAGCAAGTGTGGCAGAATGTGTTCCAAAGCAGCTGGAGCACCACGGGCTCCGGACAGGCTTATTTTCACTTGGAGAACACAGAAAACACACCAAGGGCTGCTGCTGCAAGCAAAGTTACAGAAGTCCCCTGAGTGTTGCTTTTCTCGAGAAAAGAGCGCTTTACAGCGCTTTCTGGCTGCTAGAGACATGCAGAAAGAGCAAGTGTGGCAGAATGTGTTCCAAAGCAGCTGGAGCTACCACGGGCTCCGGACAGGCTTATTTTCACTTGGAGAACACAGAAAACACACCAAGGTGCTGCTGCAAGCAAAGTTACAGAGGTTTCCCAGAGTGTTGCTTTTCTCGAGAAAAGAGCGCTTTACAGCGCTTTCTGGCTGCTAGAGACATGCAGAAAGAGCAAGTGTGGCAGAATGTGTTCCAAAGCAGCTGGAGCTACCACGGGCTCCGGACAGGCTTATTTTCACTTGGAGAACACAGAAAACACACCAAGGTGCTGCTGCAAGCAAAGTTACAGAAGTCCCCCTGAGTGTTGCTTTTCTCGAGAAAAGAGCGCTTTACAGCGCTTTCTGGCTGCTAGAGACATGCAGAAAGAGCAAGTGTGGCAGAATGTGTTCCAAAGCAGCTGGAGCTACCACGGGCTCCGGACAGGCTTATTTTCACTTGGAGAACACAGAAAACACACCAAGGTGCTGCTGCAAGCAAAGTTACAGAAGTCCCCCTGAGTGTTGCTTTTCTCGAGAAAAGAGCGCTTTACAGCGCTTTCTGGCTGCTAGAGACATGCAGAAAGAGCAAGTGTGGCAGAATGTGTTCCAAAGCAGCTGGAGCTACCACGGGCTCCGGACAGGCTTATTTTCACTTGGAGAACACAGAAAACACACCAAGGTGCTGCTGCAAGCAAAGTTACAGAAGTCCCCCTGAGTGTTGCTTTTCTCGAGAAAAGAGCGCTTTACAGCGCTTTCTGGCTGCTAGAGACATGCAGAAAGAGCAAGTGTGGCAGAATGTGTTCCAAAGCAGCTGGAGCTACCACGGGCTCCGGACAGGCTTATTTTCACTTGGAGAACACAGAAAACACACCAAGGTGCTGCTGCAAGCAAAGTTACAGAAGTCCCCCTGAGTGTTGCTTTTCTCGAGAAAAGAGCGCTTTACAGTGCTTTCTGGCTGCTAGAGACATGCAGAAAGAGCAAGTGTGGCAGAATGTGTTCCAAAGCAGCTGGAGCTACCACGGGCTCCGGACAGGCTTATTTTCACTTGGAGAACACAGAAAACACACCAAGGTGCTGCTGCAAGCAAAGTTACAAAAATCCCCCTGAGTGTTGCTTTTCTCGGGCAAAAGAGCGCTTTACAGCGCTTTCTGGCTGCTAGAGACATGCAGAAAGAGCAAGTGTGGCAGAATGTGTTCCAAAGCAGCTGGAGCTACCACGGGCTCCGGACAGGCTTATTTTCACTTGGAGAACACAGAAAACACACCAAGGTGCTGCTGCAAGCAAAGTTACAGAGGTTTCCCAGAGTGTTGCTTTTCTCGAGAAAAGGGCGCTTTACAGCGCTTTCTGGCTGCTAGAGACATGCAGAAACAGCAAGTGTGGCAGAATGTGTTCCAAAGCAGCTGGAGCTACCACGGGCTCCGGACAGGCTTATTTTCACTTGGAGAACACAGAAAACACACCAAGGTGCTGCTGCAAGCAAAGTTACAGAAGTCCCCCTGAGTGTTGCTTTTCTCGAGAAAAGAGCGCTTTACAGCGCTTTCTGGCTGCTAGAGACATGCAGAAAGAGCAAGTGTGGCAGAATGTGTTCCAAAGCAGCTGGAGCTACCACGGGCTCCGGACAGGCTTATTTTCACTTGGAGAACACAGAAAACACACCAAGGTGCTGCTGCAAGCAAAGTTACAGAAGTCCCCCTGAGTGTTGCTTTTCTCGAGAAAAGAGCGCTTTACAGTGCTTTCTGGCTGCTAGAGACATGCAGAAAGAGCAAGTGTGGCAGAATGTGTTCCAAAGCAGCTGGAGCTACCACGGGCTCCGGACAGGCTTATTTTCACTTGGAGAACACAGAAAACACACCAAGGTGCTGCTGCAAGCAAAGTTACAGAAGTCCCCCTGAGTGCTGCTTTTCTCGAGAAAAGAGCGCTTTACAGCGCTTTCTGGCTGCTAGAGACATGCAGAAAGAGCAAGTGTGGCAGAATGTGTTCCAAAGCAGCTGGAGCTACCACGGGCTCCGGACAGGCTTATTTTCACTTGGAGAACACAGAAAACACACCAAGGTGCTGCTGCAAGCAAAGTTACAGAAGTCCCCCTGAGTGTTGCTTTTCTCCAGAAAAGAGCGCTTTACAGCGCTTTCTGGCTGTTAGAGACATGCAGAAAGAGCAAGTGTGGCAGAATGTGTTCCAAAGCAGCTGGAGCTACCACGGGCTCCGGACAGGCTTATTTTCACTTGGAGAACACAGAAAACACACCAAGGTGCTGCTGCAAGCAAAGTTACAGAAGTCCCCCTGAGTGTTGCTTTTCTCGAGAAAAGAGCGCTTTACAGCGCTTTCTGGCTGCTAGAGACATGCAGAAAGAGCAAGTGTGGCAGAATGTGTTCCAAAGCAGCTGGAGCTACCACGGGCTCCGGACAGGCTTATTTTCACTTGGAGAACACAGAAAAAACACCAAGGTGCTGCTGCAAGCAAAGTTACAGAAGTCCCCCTGAGTGTTGCTTTTCTCGAGAAAAGAGCGCTTTACAGCGCTTTCTGGCTGCTAGAGACATGCAGAAAGAGCAAGTGTGGCAGAATGTGTTCCAAAGCAGCTGGAGCTACCACGGGCTCCGGACAGGCTTATTTTCACTTGGAGAACACAGAAAACACACCAAGGTGCTGCTGCAAGCAAAGTTACAGAAGTCCCCCTGAGTGTTGCTTTTCTCGAGAAAAGAGCGCTTTACAGCGCTTTCTGGCTGCTAGAGACATGCAGAAAGAGCAAGTGTGGCAGAATGTGTTCCAAAGCAGCTGGAGCTACCACGGGCTCCGGACAGGCTTATTTTCACTTGGAGAACACAGAAAACACACCAAGGTGCTGCTGCAAGCAAAGTTACAGAAGTCCCCCTGAGTGTTGCTTTTCTCGAGAAAAGAGCGCTTTACAGCACTTTCTGGCTGCTAGAGACATGCAGAAAGAGCAAGTGTGGCAGAATGTGTTCCAAAGCAGCTGGAGCTACCACGGGCTCCGGACAGGCTTATTTTCACTTGGAGAACACAGAAAACACACCAAGGTGCTGCTGCAAGCAAAGTTACAGAAGTCCCCCTGAGTGTTGCTTTTCTCGAGAAAAGAGCGCTTTACAGTGCTTTCTGGCTGCTAGAGACATGCAGAAAGAGCAAGTGTGGCAGAATGTGTTCCAAAGCAGCTGGAGCTACCACGGGCTCCGGACAGGCTTATTTTCACTTGGAGAACACAGAAAACACACCAAGGTGCTGCTGCAAGCAAAGTTACAGAAGTCCCCCTGAGTGTTGCTTTTCTCGAGAAAAGAGCGCTTTACAGCGCTTTCTGGCTGCTAGAGACATGCAGAAAGAGCAAGTGTGGCAGAATGTGTTCCAAAGCAGCTGGAGCTACCACGGGCTCCGGACAGGCTTATTTTCACTTGGAGAACACAGAAAACACACCAAGGTGCTGCTGCAAGCAAAGTTACAGAGGTTTCCCAGAGTGTTGCTTTTCTCGAGAAAAGAGCGCTTTACAGCGCTTTCTGGCTGCTAGAGACATGCAGAAACAGCAAGTGTGGCAGAATGTGTTCCAAAGCAGCTGGAGCTACCACGGGCTCCGGACAGGCTTATTTTCACTTGGAGAACACAGAAAACACACCAAGGTGCTGCTGCAAGCAAAGTTACAGAAGTCCCCCTGAGTGTTGCTTTTCTCGAGAAAAGAGCGCTTTACAGCGCTTTCTGGCTGCTAGAGACATGCAGAAAGAGCAAGTGTGGCAGAATGTGTTCCAAAGCAGCTGGAGCTACCACGGGCTCCGGACAGGCTTATTTTCACTTGGAGAACACAGAAAACACACCAAGGTGCTGCTGCAAGCAAAGTTACAGAGGTTTCCCAGAGTGTTGCTTTTCTCGAGAAAAGAGCGCTTTACAGCGCTTTCTGGCTGCTAGAGACATGCAGAAAGAGCAAGTGTGGCAGAATGTGTTCCAAAGCAGCTGGAGCTACCACGGGCTCCGGACAGGCTTATTTTCACTTGGAGAACACAGAAAACACACCAAGGTGCTGCTGCAAGCAAAGTTACAGAAGTCCCCCTGAGTGTTGCTTTTCTCGAGAAAAGAGCGCTTTACAGCGCTTTCTGGCTGCTAGAGACATGCAGAAAGAGCAAGTGTGGCAGAATGTGTTCCAAAGCAGCTGGAGCTACCACGGGCTCCGGACAGGCTTATTTTCACTTGGAGAACACAGAAAACACACCAAGGTGCTGCTGCAAGCAAAGTTACAGAAGTCCCCCTGAGTGTTGCTTTTCTCGAGAAAAGAGCGCTTTACAGCGCTTTCTGGCTGCTAGAGACATGCAGAAAGAGCAAGTGTGGCAGAATGTGTTCCAAAGCAGCTGGAGCTACCACGGGCTCCGGACAGGCTTATTTTCACTTGGAGAACACAGAAAAAACACCAAGGTGCTGCTGCAAGCAAAGTTACAGAAGTCCCCCTGAGTGTTGCTTTTCTCGAGAAAAGAGCGCTTTACAGCGCTTTCTGGCTGCTAGAGACATGCAGAAAGAGCAAGCATGGCAGAATGTGTTCCAAAGCAGCTGGAGCTACCACGGGCTCCGGACAGGCTTATTTTCACTTGGAGAACACAGAAAACACACCAAGGTGCTGCTGCAAGCAAAGTTACAGAAGTCCCCCTGAGTGTTGCTTTTCTCGAGAAAAGAGCGCTTTACAGTGCTTTCTGGCTGCTAGAGACATGCAGAAAGAGCAAGTGTGGCAGAATGTGTTCCAAAGCAGCTGGAGCTACCACGGGCTCCGGACAGGCTTATTTTCACTTGGAGAACACAGAAAACACACCAAGGTGCTGCTGCAAGCAAAGTTACAAAAATCCCCCTGAGTGTTGCTTTTCTCGGGCAAAAGAGCGCTTTACAGCGCTTTCTGGCTGCTAGAGACATGCAGAAAGAGCAAGTGTGGCAGAATGTGTTCCAAAGCAGCTGGAGCTACCACGGGCTCCGGACAGGCTTATTTTCACTTGGAGAACACAGAAAACACACCAAGGTGCTGCTGCAAGCAAAGTTACAAAAGTCCCCCTGAGTGTTGCTTTTCTCGGGCAAAAGAGCGCTTTACAGCGCTTTCTGGCTGCTAGAGACATGCAGAAAGAGCAAGTGTGGCAGAATGTGTTCCAAAGCAGCTGGAGCTACCACGGGCTCCGGACAGGCTTATTTTCACTTGGAGAACACAGAAAACACACCAAGGTGCTGCTGCAAGCAAAGTTACAGAAGTCCCCCTGAGTGTTGCTTTTCTCGAGAAAAGAGCGCTTTACAGCGCTTTCTGGCTGCTAGAGACATGCAGAAAGAGCAAGTGTGGCAGAATGTGTTCCAAAGCAGCTGGAGCTACCACGGGCTCCGGACAGGCTTATTTTCACTTGGAGAACACAGAAAACACACCAAGGTGCTGCTGCAAGCAAAGTTACAGAAGTCCCCCTGAGTGTTGCTTTTCTCCAGAAAAGAGCGCTTTACAGCGCTTTCTGGCTGTTAGAGACATGCAGAAAGAGCAAGTGTGGCAGAATGTGTTCCAAAGCAGCTGGAGCTACCACGGGCTCCGGACAGGCTTATTTTCACTTGGAGAACACAGAAAACACACCAAGGTGCTGCTGCAAGCAAAGTTACAGAAGTCCCCCTGAGTGTTGCTTTTCTCGAGAAAAGAGCGCTTTACAGCGCTTTCTGGCTGCTAGAGACATGCAGAAAGAGCAAGTGTGGCAGAATGTGTTCCAAAGCAGCTGGAGCTACCACGGGCTCCGGACAGGCTTATTTTCACTTGGAGAACACAGAAAAAACACCAAGGTGCTGCTGCAAGCAAAGTTACAGAGGTTTCCCAGAGTGTTGCTTTTCTCGAGAAAAGAGCGCTTTACAGCGCTTTCTGGCTGCTAGAGACATGCAGAAAGAGCAAGTGTGGCAGAATGTGTTCCAAAGCAGCTGGAGCTACCACGGGCTCCGGACAGGCTTATTTTCACTTGGAGAACACAGAAAACACACCAAGGTGCTGCTGCAAGCAAAGTTACAGAAGTCCCCCTGAGTGTTGCTTTTCTCGAGAAAAGAGCGCTTTACAGCGCTTTCTGGCTGCTAGAGACATGCAGAAAGAGCAAGTGTGGCAGAATGTGTTCCAAAGCAGCTGGAGCTACCACAGGCTCCGGACAGGCTTATTTTCACTTGGAGAACACAGAAAACACACCAAGGTGCTGCTGCAAGCAAAGTTACAGAAGTCCCCCTGAGTGTTGCTTTTCTCGAGAAAAGAGCGCTTTACAGCACTTTCTGGCTGCTAGAGACATGCAGAAAGAGCAAGTGTGGCAGAATGTGTTCCAAAGCAGCTGGAGCTACCACGGGCTCCGGACAGGCTTATTTTCACTTGGAGAACACAGAAAACACACCAAGGTGCTGCTGCAAGCAAAGTTACAGAAGTCCCCCTGAGTGTTGCTTTTCTCGAGAAAAGAGCGCTTTACAGCGCTTTCTGGCTGCTAGAGACATGCAGAAAGAGCAAGTGTGGCAGAATGTGTTCCAAAGCAGCTGGAGCTACCACGGGCTCCGGACAGGCTTATTTTCACTTGGAGAACACAGAAAACACACCAAGGTGCTGCTGCAAGCAAAGTTACAGAAGTCCCCCTGAGTGTTGCTTTTCTCAAGAAAAGAGCGCTTTACAGCGCTTTCTGGCTGCTAGAGACATGCAGAAAGAGCAAGTGTGGCAGAATGTGTTCCAAAGCAGCTGGAGCTACCACGGGCTCCGGACAGGCTTATTTTCACTTGGAGAACACAGAAAACACACCAAGGTGCTGCTGCAAGCAAAGTTACAGAAGTCCCCCTGAGTGTTGCTTTTCTCGAGAAAAGAGCGCTTTACAGCGCTTTCTGGCTGCTAGAGACATGCAGAAAGAGCAAGTGTGGCAGAATGTGTTCCAAAGCAGCTGGAGCTACCACGGGCTCCGGACAGGCTTATTTTCACTTGGAGAACACAGAAAACACACCAAGGTGCTGCTGCAAGCAAAGTTACAGAGGTTTCCCAGAGTGTTGCTTTTCTCGAGAAAAGAGCGCTTTACAGCGCTTTCTGGCTGCTAGAGACATGCAGAAAGAGCAAGTGTGGCAGAATGTGTTCCAAAGCAGCTGGAGCTACCACGGGCTCCCCACAGGCTTATTTTCACTTGGAGAACACAGAAAACACACCAAGGTGCTGCTGCAAGCAAAGTTACAGAAGTCCCCCTGAGTGTTGCTTTTCTCGAGAAAAGAGCGCTTTACAGTGCTTTCTGGCTGCTAGAGACATGCAGAAAGAGCAAGTGTGGCAGAATGTGTTCCAAAGCAGCTGGAGCTACCACGGGCTCCGGACAGGCTTATTTTCACTTGGAGAACACAGAAAACACACCAAGGTGCTGCTGCAAGCAAAGTTACAGAAGTCCCGCTGAGTGTTGCTTTTCTGGGGAAAAGAGCGCTTTACAGCGCTTTCTGGCTGCTAGAGACATGCAGAAAGAGCAAGTGTGGCAGAATGTGTTCCAAAGCAGCTGGAGCTACCACGGGCTCCGGACAGGCTTATTTTCACTTGGAGAACACAGAAAACACACCAAGGTGCTGCTGCAAGCAAAGTTACAGAAGTCCCCCTGAGTGCTGCTTTTCTCGAGAAAAGAGCGCTTTACAGCGCTTTCTGGCTGCTAGAGACATGCAGAAAGAGCAAGTGTGGCAGAATGTGTTCCAAAGCAGCTGGAGCTACTTAAAAATGAAAACTACACGCTCAGGTTTGAACCCCTAAAGGGCATGGAATCACTCTCAATTTTTGTTGCATAAGGGCATGCAGATTGGAACAGTCACCTCCAGTGGCAGATGAATCCATTGTTTTCATTGTAATTGAATTCCAGTCCTTCACTTTATCAGCACAAAAAAAGAGAAAGGAAGTGTTTGCTACATTCTCAGCTTTAGTAAGATAAAAATTAAAAGAATCATCTGCAGATAATCCCTATCTCTTGCTAGCAATCCCATCTGGTATCCTGCTATAATTTCTGACCCATATATAAAGTCCAATTTGTAAGTGTCACAGCCAAGGATGAATGGCTTCAATGTGAAATATTTTTTTTAAAACTCAATTTCAATTGAACTAAGATTCTGCAATCACTGATGTGTTTATATGTGTCAGACTGCTGTCAGTCATTCCTTCCTCCAGATGACTATTGGAACCTCTTAGCCAAATAGCTGCCTAACTTCTCACAGGGCCTCCAGTCTCAAAGCACTAAAAATGTCTACAAATTTCATTAAAAGAGCTGGGCACGTTTAAGAGATTCGGTAACTTACTGAATTCAGTCAGTATGCCGCAGTATCTGCTTCACGCAAAACTCAACTACATTAGGCACAAAAATTGTCTGCGGATGTGGCATTACAGCCGAAAGCTCCAGCTAGGACCCACAGTATTCCAAACTGGAGTGTCCCACAATGGGATATTTAGCCATAAAAGCAAGGTTTCATAGTTACCACTAGGTCACAGAACAATATTCACAGCACCAGTTGAAGAAAGGAAGCAGGATGCAGCTTCAGCATGTTATTTTTCTCTCTTACCTGGCTGGTTGGAAGACTTCACTCCCACTGTATTTGTGCTCTTGCCCTGTCCCAGCAGGCAAGAAGATGTATTAGTTGTTCCTGTTGGACGGATGTTCTCTCCTGAAAACTTCTCAGATGTCCTGGTTACTGCAGTAACAGGAAGGTGGGGCATCTGTAAGGTGACTGCAGGGGCATGGGCTTCAGGGGAAGAAGGTTCCGACATCTGAAAACAGGTCAGTTCACGAGTGACTTTTGCCTGACCTGAATAAAAAACGGGAGAGAGGCAGAAAATTTGCTTGCAGATTTGTAACAAAGTTACAAGCCAATGTCCAGGCAACATTTTACAAATCATTGGATTTAATCCCCTGTGAAACATTGTACCATCTATGTAGCAGAAACAACCCTAGTGCAAGTGATCCTAGCAGCTATCAAACTTACTCTACGTGAATCTCAGCAGGAACAATGTCTATAGATCATTAATATACTAGCATTTGCATTCAGTGAGCTTCTCTTCCTCTGCGCAGCCCTCGCTCCCAATCTCCTGCCCCTGTTAAGGAAGCAGCATTTTTGTTCTTTTCATGGTTTTTCGAAACACTGTATGACTCTCTAAACTGGAGATGGTTAAGTCCTTCCTCCGCTGACGGATGATGGAAGCGGAGGGGTGACTTGCAAGATGTTTTGGATGCAAGACTACAATGGCACCCAGCATAGCAGGCCTTATCACTCGTGTCTCAAGTTAATGCAGCAGTAATAGCCTCTAATTTATGAAACATTATAGCACATGCTTTACAGTAAAGCCAAAGTTTTAACATTAAACTCGAAATTATGAAATAAAGTGTCGGCGCCACAGGACAATATCCATCCTGAAACTACAGCAAATTCTAACCCTTCCCAAATGTGAGATTTGCTCTATGACTGACAAGATCGTGTACTTTACAGGCAGTGATGCTTCATTTCATGCCCTGTTCCTACCTGATGATGAAGATCGATGCCCATTTTCAATGATGGAAGAACTAAACACTCTTCTAAACTCAGGTTTCTGGTGGTCATCCAGGTCTACGCTCTGTCAGAACAGACAACAGACACGGCAACTAAATTTCAAACGGCAACAAAAGTGAGAAGAGTATCCAGAAACACCTGCCAAGAACAGATCTTCCTCATGCAAGTGACCTCAAAATAAGAAAGGAACAATTACCTAACCCCAGGAGCCAAGGCTGCATACAAAACATTGGCAATGCATAACTTAAATCAATCTTCACACACTTGTCCTTAACAGACCCCAAGCACCTAGGAGGTGTTATCTTTTATTAGATAAAGGTATCACCATCCACTGTGATGGTGATAAACAGAAGACCTTGTGTAACAGTGGAGAAATTGATTGAGATTGCCTGGAATACTGCTCTGCATTTTTTTTTCTATTTGCTGCAGAAAGAAATTACACTGTGAAAACATATTGTACAAGCATTACAAAGTAATTCCAGTCCTAGCACATTACATATTATATTATAATCTGTAACTTCTGTAAGGATAACTTTTTTTTCCTGGGAAAAGCATAAATTTTCCTCATAATGTCTGTCAATATAATTCCAGAAAAATCAGCCAGGAATTTTTTCGTGGGTTTAGTGGGAAGTTGCCGTTTTGTTTTTTGGGTTTTGTTTGAGTTTTTTGGCTGGCTGGGCTGGGGGTTTTTGGGGGGTTGAAGCGGAACATTAAACCACGAGAAACTGCGCAATTTTTGGCTGCATAACTAAAGGAAGAAGAAAACTGCTTCACGGATGCATGATTACTGCAGTTAAGTTTCCAAGAAGCAGGAGCTACAATTAGTAGTGAGAAATTCTCCAACACGCAGTTCACAAAAAGTCTCATTGATTGTGTAGTTGCATCAACATGTTTTAAATTCTGGAAAAAACCCAACTATTTCGAAACTTTTGTATTTATCAAGAAAATGGTACTGTGTGAGAATACATTCAGTTATCACTAGCTGCCAGGATTGAGAGAATTACAACAAATACTAGTTATAGAAACCATGCAGAGTCAGGACTTCGAAGCTTTTATTGCTGCATTTAGCGCAATTGAGATCCCAGTCAACAATTATTGCCCATATTCACAACTGAAATGTAAAGCATAGCTAATGCAGCTCCCTAGAATCTACCCATGGTATACAGTTAGAACCGTTTAGCCATTCATGTCAGCCATTATGACCTGAATGTGAAGAATGCCTGTGCAGGCTGTAAACATCAATCTACTTTTATAAGCTGGGGAGGTGTGGGTGAGTAAAATCGTCAAACGACATAGTCATTGCAAAGGTCACGCAGCATTCTACACACTGCACTGGCTTTCTAATGCAATGACAAGTCCTGCATTACCTTATTTCATGCAAACCCGACCGCTATGGTTTGGCTAACGGTGCCAAAAGATAAACTGATACCAGGCTGGAGGATGGGGAAGAAGGCCCACGTGCTGACAGAACAGTGGGATCAGATTCTGATGTGCATTTAGTGGTGTCAGGCTGAAGTACTTTCAAAATCCACTTTGGAGATGCCAAGATTCTGACAAACCCATGTGTTTAGCAACACTTCTATCAGGGGTGGTCACATAGATTATAAATAGCAGAGTGATAACTACATATATCTGTACTTCATAATAAAAAGCACTCATTTGTACAACTCATGTGACAACAACACGAAGAACTGGTCAAGTTGAAGAAAAGAAAGTGAACACTAATATTTCAGATGCCTTATCCAAGCCTGCTTGCAGAACTAATCTCTGTGTAGCTCAGATCTCCATGTAATGGATGATAAGACTTTCCATAGTTGTAGGGCTGCTGGAATTCCTTCTTTGCTGCAAAGAAGTTATACTTTGGAGATCCATAACCGGAAGCTGCAATTATTGCAAGCCAGTGGCAAAAACTCAACACGTTCAGAAAAAGTAAGCGCCAGATCACAAGATTAGAAACAAAAGAAATATCACTTATTTCCTCGCTGAACCTCTAAGGTGCATGTCTGTTATGTCTTCAAGATTTTGTCCACAACAAGGTCAATTTCTAGAAGGATGACAGACACAAATGATACTACTCTCTCAAATGAGAGATTTCAGTCATTCAGTGTCTTTCATAAAACCACCAGCTACCACAAGGGTCACAATAAAAGTCATCGGCTCTAGAAATGCTGTTTATCTAGGAGAAGTACATCCACAGAAAGGTTTGGGTCAGAAGGGATAGTAAAGATCACCCTGTTTCAACCCCTTGCCACGCACAGGGATTCCACGCATCAGATCGGGTTGCTCGGGAGCCCATTCTGGCCTCAAACACTGACAGGGATGGGTCATCCACAACTTCCCTGGGCAACCTGTGCTTCACCACCCTCTGAATGAACAGTTTCTTCCTAACAACCAATCTAACCCACCCTCTTTCAGTTTAAAACCATTGCCCCTCGTCCTGTTGCTATCTGCCTGTACAAAAACAAGTCCCTCACCCCCCTTTTTGTAAGCCCCCTAAAGTACTCAAAGGTCGCAATGAAGTCTCCCTGAAGCCTTCTCTTCTCCAGGCTGAACAACTCCAGCTCTCTAAGCTTATCTTTGCTGGAAATACGTAGGTCATTATGTACACCTGAGTCACGTCTTATGCAGTTACTCACAGGCTGACTAACTGCTGGGTGCCATTGGGTCACCAGGGAGCCAATGGGAAATACTCGTTTAGACCTTCATAGGTGGTCATAGCCAGCTATCTCTCTCTCTCTGCAGCTTTGACCACTGCAGGCAGACTCTCTGCAGCCGTCTGTCCAACAGACAGAAACTTCTCTGACGGTTTTAAAACAGAACACCCTTAAAGTACTTTTAGTCCTCCCTCTTAACAAAGGCATCACACTCAATCACAAAAACTACGGAAATATCATAACTTGCAAAGCTCCTGCCAAAATGTAAAATCAGATCAAGAACAACAAAAAAGATATCAAAACTCTTCTTTTGTAAGTGCTCAGTAGCTCAGGTATGGCTCCACGATCCAGATTTTCAAAACTAACTCTTCAAATATCTCCTATTTTCCACCTTTGTGGAAGCAGCTCTCAAGATTCTGGTCTAGTTAAGAGAGCTGAATTGAAGGCTGGTATCAAACCAACAGGAAGACTCACCTCCAAATCAGAACAGCTAATGGCCATTTAAAATTTCACCTAAACCAGCTTTTAGACCACTGTATAACAGCTTTCGAGGACATCATAGCAGAAACTACCCAGATTAAAATTAAATGGAGATTTGTGTCCTTACTTCTGAACTATGCTTGGAACTCCCTGGATTCATTTTTTCCCCCCCAGTTAAATTACCATGAAAAAATCTAGCAATATTAGAAAATAATGCTTCAGATACCAAAGATGCTCAGAATCTCCAGTATCTAATTAATGCTGCATCAACCACACAGTAAAAAGGAATTCAACTGATAAATCTTTTCGGGAGCAAAAGAGCTCGTCTTGGTTTGCTGCTATTTCCAGGTCAGTATTATTTGCTTCTCATATCTCACACTTACGTAGAAGTATTTACTAAGATAAAAGTATCATCAGTTTTACCATAGATATTCGTGTTTCTGAAAACATACACAGTGCCATTTATGTTATTCCATTTGAAATGTTTTGGTCATATAACCAGAAACTGGAATCAACTGAAGGAACAGTGTTCATTACAGAGAACGCAGGTGACTGGCACAGCAACCAAAGCTCGCTCTTTTGCCATTTGTGTGCAGCCACATCAGAACCTGACCCACAAATTCATGTTTTCACCGCACAAATTTGGTGTGTATAGCTGTAGCGGCACCTCCCATAGTTCTCAGTACTGAAATTCCCTTTTGGTCAGCTCTGCTAACTTGGGAACTTCTCCAACCTAAATTGTTGGGAGGGCACTGAATAACGATCAGCACCTAATTGATCTTCCCTGAACCCTCAAAGCAAAGCAGGAGGGTACTCACACAAACAAAAGCTCATACTGAGCTTTAACATGGACACGGATACCTAAAGCTGGACATTACCGTAACATTGACGCGAGATTCTCCATACTGGGAAGTATACTAGACCGTGAAATGGAACGGGGAACAACAATCCCTTGTCCCTTCCGTATCACCCAGCTTACACCTATTCCTTGCAATATAAGCAAGCGTGGATAGCTCCGCAGAACAGAAAGGAAGCAGTCTATAAATTGTATGGATGGTGTTTACCTTTTTCACATGGGGGGAAAAGTGGCAGTTTCTACAATGTATCAAACGGCAGCTTTACCTTTTACCCAGAGGTAGGAAGCCCAATGTCCGCATTCACGGGTCAGTAGGAATGAAGAGGGCAGGAATGCAATACAGACTCTCTGCTCATTCCCAATTCTAGTGAATTTAATTTCCAAGCTTTTACTTTTTAACTCCAAGTCTGCATAGACCGCAGACCAGTTTTTTAAGCTTCAACAGTCTTAAACCCCCCTCAAGACATGCTTAACCAAGAGGACCTAAACAAGCTGTCTAAACAAGCTGTCATCTGTGAAAGCCAAGTCTCTGGTACCCCGGTTTTATGTGCCCAAATCACAGCGTACTGTCCGGTAGTACTCTCCTGGCATCAAGGTTTGCACAGGAACTCTCAACTCTTCTCGCAGAGACAGACACTGAAAAAGGATTACATAAAACATCTCAGTACCAGATGAGCTTTCCACTAAGTGGTGTTTCTATGCGCCACGCGTTACAACGTTCTGTTACACTGCAGGAAGTTTTATCACTGGGAGGAATGACTGACTACGTCTGTGCGAGTTTAGCTACCACTGACCCCGCGCCGCAGAAGAGGAACTCCGTGTCCTTAAACGTTACCCCGTGCCAACGCAGTCTGGCAACAGTCGTGAAGTATCCTCTTATGCATGCCCTTGGCCCTCCCTCCTGCCATCTCCCAGGCCGCTTACTTGGCTCCGGCCAGCGACCGCTAGCTTGGCACGACTGGAGAATGTGTCGTCGGCCGAACCTTGCCCCGGCGAGCCGGGCCCCACGGCCGCCTCGTTCACCCAGTCCTGCGGCAGCCCCGCCGACCGGCCCAGGGCCTCCACCTGCCGAGACAGGCGCTCCAGCTGTACCCGCAGGCGCAGGTTCTCCTGCTGCAGCTCAGAGACAGCGTGTGCCAGGGGGCTGGCGAGGCGCAGCACCTCCTCCACCTGCCGGCCTACCCCCTGCTTGAACAGCTGGATGTCCACATGGATGTCCCGGACGGCGCCCCGCAGCGTGTCCTCATAGCGTCCCAGGCCGTCACAGACAGTCTGAGCCTCCCGGCTGTTCAGATCCTCGATCTCGCCGGCCATGGTGTCCACGGGCCGCAGGCTACGCGGGCAAGGACGGAGGGGCTCGGGAGCGGCCAGCGGCGGAAGCCTGATTGTCTCCCCGCTCGCCGCCGCCTGTCCTTCTCTTCGAGAGCTCCCTGTGCCTCCTGGCGGCCCTGACCCGGCCCCCGGCGCCGCCGGGCACGGCCCGCTCTCCTGGGGCGCAGGAGGCACAGAAGCGGCGCGAGTGGCGCGGCTGCAAGGTCCGCCCCGCTCCGTGTTCACTCCTTCAGAGGGGGAGATGGAATTTGGGGAGGCAATGGTGGAACAAGCCGGGAGAAGGGGCGGGGCCACGGGCTCGTTCACAGCTGCCCAGGGACTTTAGGGCCCGAGAGGGCCGGGCGCTGCGGGCTGCGGGTGGGGCCGCGGGAGCGAGACGGCACGAAGCGGGCGCCAGCGCCGGACTGGGTGAAGGAAGAAGTGGGAGATGTGGGTCGGAAAGGAATAGGAGAGAGACAGAACGAGGGGAGGAGCGGTTAGTACCAGAGCCTTCCCAAGTTGCTTGGTCGATGACCATGTGAAAGTATGCACAGGCTGTCTCTTTCGCGGGAACTCGGGGGCAAAAGTAAAAGAGAAAGGTCTTTGAGGGCATAGAGACAGAAATGCACGCACATACACCCTTAGACAAACCGCCAAGTTGCTGCCCATGAAAGCGCAGAAACTCATAACCGGCATGTTCACACTTAAACGTTTCCCATACTAGGCTGCAATTCGATGGGCATTAGTATTGAGCTGCCAAGTCGTCTGGCAGATCCAATCTGTGTGCATGCGGGAAGAGACACATTTCTGCCAAACTAGCCAGAGCCACAATGCAGAATGCTTTCAAGCATATTCTTTACTGCAGCACAAGACAAAAAAAAAGCCTCACAGAAAAAAGGAATCTGAGAAATACTTTAAAGACATTTGTGTCATCAAGTAGCCTATATCTGTCAGCCCTCTATGTCAAATAGCTACAACTTCTTTGGTAAAATTAAACAGTTGGCAATAGTAGTTCTCTTGCAGCAGCAAGTAGCTAAGCCTATAAACCTGGAATATGCAGGGAAAGTTGTAGTTCTGCCCTAGTCAGTATGGGTAAAACCCTAAAGCAATAATAACATAATTCAATTACCATTAGCTCACAGGCAATTTCTTAGCATATACAACCTTATCTAAAAATACATATATGTGTGTGTGTTTATTGATCTTGGCAGCTCATAGTCCTAATAGTGTAATTCTTTGGAAAATACTCTTCCTGGATGGTAAATATTTCCATTTTTACAATATTTTCAATTACTAAAGAAAACTTACACTTCATCACAGAATAACTATCTAGTAGAAAATTCAGCTTTCTGATAAAAGGTGTTTTGAAAAAAAGTTTCCAACCTATTCTCAGTTAGGTCTAGCAGAGCCAAGCAAATCAAATTTTGTTGCTTCTTATAGCTGACAGGCAACTTTTCTGTGTCTTTTTACTCATAGCAGGAATTATCGTAACATTGAGATCACGGTGGCAGAAGGCAACAGAGTGTGCACAAGGCACGTGTCCGCAGATGTACGTGCAATCGCATACATCCAAAGGCAGCAATAGGAGAAGCCATTCCCTGATTTGTGCAAGGTATTCAGCTCCTTTGGCCCTGCTCGCTCACCACAAGAAGGACTAACGATCTCCGTTATACCTAAGGATGCCAAGCCCTGTAAAGGGTAACATTTAAGAGACAACAGCCGCTGCCATGGCTGCAAACTTTGTTTTCTCAATACTGATCTCGGGTATCTGAGACCTGGTCATCCTCTCCTTAGCAATCACTATCCGATCGTGTGTCTGACAGCGTTCCACAGGCTGTTCCAATTCTTTCCAGATCAGAGTTCTAGCTTTTCATGGCATAAAGCAACCCGATACTCTGGGATAGCTCCAGCTTACACAAAACTGCCAGCCAAGGGGAAGGCCTCAGCAGTAGGACTTTTTTTGTCAGCACCTGTCTCAAAGCTCTCTACTGCAGAAGAAGTGGAAAAAAATCTACAGTCACTTCGCCCAGACCAGTTCCTTATTCACACCTCCTCCTTAGCACTTGCTTCACCAAGCACAGCATCTTACAATGTGGTTTATTATTTTGCACAGCACTCAGCTTACCCCATCTGGAAAGAGGTGATACCACTTGAAATTCTGAGACCGGGGCAGAGGGGGGCAAAAAGGAGAAGCAACTGCAAAACTTATGGGGATCTGGTGCGCTGTGAGAGTGATTCACAGGCTAAGTATCTCTCGAGCAAATCTATTATTAGGAGGATCAAAACCTACTATTGTATTAATTCACTTTTGGGTTTTGCATTTGAAAGGAGTAGGATTGCCCAACACTATGCTATGGGAAGGCAACAGCACCCCGGCATTGTCCAGCTGGGATATTGCTGCATGTTTTCATGGCTGGGTTGTTTACCCTGTGGAGTTGCCAAAAGACGTACAAAACTCCCGCCAAAGCGTCCCCACACCAGCTAACTACAGTTCTCATTCTAAGAAACAACATTACCAAGCATCTGGAGACATTCGGGAATGCCAAAAGAGCAGTAGCAGGACGTTTTTCTCATTCCTCCAGTGTAATCTTCTGCTAGGTACCCCACTATTTCACTTTGCATTGTGTTACAGAGTTCATCAGGGCTATTTGACATTTATCGGGCCAGGGCTAGGTGATGGCTTTCCTGTCATGATAATGATCGTTGATGATCTCCTCAAGCACCCTTCCTAAATACTCCAACACATTCCTGTGTACCACGTAAGACTCCCACAGCTTGATAGAGGCCTGACCGGTATGTCTGTCTTTTCCTGACTGGGATTCACTTTTTCCTGAATGGTCTGTTTTTCCAACTTGTTATTCTTCCCACTTGCTACAATCTGTCCCACTCTCTTGTTCTATAGCAAACTAATTCCATTATGCCTCCTTTTAGGAGGGAGATCCCAAGCGCTAAAACATGTTTACAGTCTGTCACAAACCCATATAAAATTGATACTGTGCCAAACAGAGAGCAGCCAGCTTCCTTCCTTCAACAGGAGACCTGTAGCCCTTGGCTTCTGCTGTGGCATTTTGGCCCACGTAACACAGGTAACGTTCATCGTATGGCTGACCGGACATAGCAATTGACAATACAGTCAGACATTTGCCAAGGGCAGCCACGTAATGATCCCGGTACAGCTTCTAAAGGGTTGGGAAAAACTTCTACTGCAGATAGAACCCTGACCTTGCATTAAGCTTAACAGAAGGAATGATCTGAAGCTCCTAATTGAGGTAAATATGCACATGCTGGTAATTTAAAAGGTAACAGGGCAAATTTCAATCTCAGCTATAATATTATTATTAATGTGAAATTATTCTTTCAATTCATGCAGTTACTTGATATTTACTGTTATCGCCCTAAAATCAGAATGCAGGCCTTGGTCTTAATTTTGAAGAGTGCCCATACCAAGTACCGGATTTTTTTTCCTCCCTTGTGTGCCAGAAAATAAACAACAAAGGAAGGTGATCTATATGTAGGCTTACAAGAACATTCACAAAAAGAGGCAGAGGAAAACACTTGTGTTTTGCTTCATCAAAAATATTTTATCCCAACTGTTATTCATTATCAGAGCAATGAACACAGATGTGGAGAGCAGCAGTGGGCTCAACGGTTTGGCTTCAACTCTTTTAATATAGAGCCAAGCTCATAATCAATTTCTTTGATGCATATACTTCTTATTGCAAGCGGAAGGGGCATCACTAAGTTCCTTAAGAAAGCAAAGACTTTTTTCCTGTCTTTATAGACAGGACAGAAACAGAGGCATTTCCTGAGTGCTGTAACTCACTAGTCTACAGCACCAGTGGTTAAACTGCTGAGTAAGAACTCCGCTTCGTACAGTTCTCATCTGGCTTTCTAGCGCCAGGCCTAAGCTTTGCCTCTCCGCTGCTTCCCTGAGTGTCCCGACAGCCGAGGCAGTGCACCTAGCCAACTGCATCTCTCAGCACCTTAAGCTATGTCCGTAAGCAAAGAAATATTTAGGACTTCCCTGACAGATTGAAGCCAATACAACTTCCTCATACTTCAACCCTAAAATGAGAGAAAATATGGGGACCTTTCATAAGCTTCTGGTTCAAAACTTTCCCATGAACATCAGCATCAAGTCCCTCCAGAATCCTCCTGCCACCATTCCTCACAACAGGTTTAGAAAGGTGGCATTTCCTTCCATAATTTGCACAATTACGGCAGTTCCTTTACCCGTATATCCTGTACTGCTTGGTACAGGTTGGAAGCTTTGCTGCAAAATAACTTTGCAAGTAATAATCAGAAGCATTGAGATGCACGGCAGAACAGGAGGCATTTGACAAGTGTTATCCTGAAACCTGTGGAATATACAAAGCCTAGGTTCTCACCCTACTGTATTCCTAATGAGCTTCTTTACGGCATAGACCAGCACTGGGCTGCCCACACCAACAGTGGGCAGTTTGTGTCATGGGTAACAGCGGTATGCCTCTTTCTACATGGGAGCTTGCTTTCCCGTTGTGTTATTCCCATTGACAAATCAGAAGCTGTGTCAATGGGAATAACCGGTAGTATTTAGTACCGGTAGTCTGGACCTGAAGCATACCTTTCTTTAGAGTATATGCAGAGTAAACTAGGCCCTCATTTGAGAGATCATTGAAGATTTGCTAACATTCAGAAAGCTCACAGGCAGTTAGAGCCTGGCTCACACGGCCAAGGAACACGCAACTTTGTTCCGATTTGTTCCGAAGGTTTTTAGCAGTCAACAGAAATAGCGCTCGGTAAAGGTCAGCAACTCATCTTTCTAGACCTAATAACAATAACGGGGCCAGCAAGGTTGTTCTGTGATGACACCCGTGGTGATTTATGACCTACAAGGGGCTGTCTTACACCAGGGGCACACAAAATGCGGTAATGCTGGTTGCAGCTTGGAGGGGTTAACAAAACCTGCGGCCGAGGGTAGCAAAGGCTTTTCTGCCTTCGCTAGCTAATGTTTCCGTGTGGCTTTTAATAGGTTCCTTCTCTCACAGAGAACTGAGAGCCATTGAAGCCAACGAGTTTAGCGAGAAAGTTGTGAAAAGACCAGGAAGCTCAGCTTTCGATTATGACTTGCAAGTACACTTTTATGGCCTACAGGCAGTTCTGTTTTCATGTGTATTTTGTTGGCAGAAAGGAGAGAAGATGACAAAATTGGTAACTTATGGACTGAATAACTTGGTTGGGGGAAATACAGGGCAGAGTCGCATGCTGGAAGGACTGCCTTCTAATTTTGTGCCACAGATGGACAGATGGAAAATTACTCCTGACAGCTGAATGCAATGTGCATTCATTACATGCAGCTTCCCCTAGCAAGCATGACACTGTAGCATCAGGAGCGAAGACTGAGCTGAAGAATTACCTGCTATCAATCAAATTACAAAAGGGTGAGGGGCAAGAAAAAAGACAAAAAAAACCCTAACCAAACTCTCCTCTTGTCTGTGCCAGGCAGGCCCATTAATGGGACTAGAATCTATGAGAGGCTGAAATAAAGTGAGCAAACTCATCCTCTGCACTTCATCAGCACAGCTGAAGAACTGATATGCAAAGAAACAGAACTAAAGGAAGAACAGGAGCACTGACGGCCAGGATGATAAAAGGATAAACTTGCCAGCTGTCACCAGCTGTCTTCCTACAACCCAAGTAGCTGTCAGTGAATCCTCTCTGGACATAGCACATGCTCCACAGATAGCCTTGTCAGTCACGGTGTGCTTCTAAGGGTAAGCTTAGTCTCTGACCATGTAACAAATCTTTTAAGAAAGGCAGTAACTGGCTCCAAATGAAAATTCCCTCCAGAGTGGAGACTGTAACTAAATGTGCAATGCAGAAAAGCCACTGTGTGAAGGACCCTTTGCTCACATGACAAACTCAAGGAGGCCTCTCTTGTAGAAATCTGGCAGTCAAGATAGATACACTAAAGATACGCTGAAAAGGCTCTTGGAAAAACTGGATTTAATGGCCCCATCAAGACTGTCCAGTACCAAAATAGGCCACTGACAGCTTTGGCTCAAGACTCTTGTTCAGACCTCAGTGCTTCTATAAGTCACAAGCCATTTGAACCTCTGCAGAAAGCTTGTTCCCCTCTCCTGTGGAACCACACTTCAGGTAGCACTTCCTCTGCCCACTCCTGAGGCTATCTAGCCTGCCTGAAAAGAGTAATGGCTGATCCCAGAATTACAGAAGGCAGAGACTGGAAAGGACCCTTTTTCTTCCAACCAGAAAGTCCAAAGCCATCAAAGAACCATTAAGTGAACACCTGAGCAATTACCTGAGCAGCACCTGGAGATGAGAGACCAGGCACTCCTGACTTCCAAGAGCTCCCAGAGCTGCCTTGCTACTCACCTTTAGCCTTGGACAGCAAGACAATCCTAGAGACAGAAATCCAGGTTCCTGCTGCTTCTGGAACGAGCCACCAAACAACTCCTGGCTGCTGGTGCGTGAACACAGCAGCAAAACCAGGATGCTCTTCCTTGGGCAACACTCCAGCCTCTAGAAAGCCAGGAACACAGGACAACCCTGCCTCTCCACTGGGGCATATAGATCCAGCTCCACTGCCATATGGACATTTGAGACAGGAATCCATAACCCTCTGTGAAATCAAATCACAGCCCCAGATGTTTTCCTGCTCGTGTCCTTAGCCCGTCACTTACCTTTTATAGGCTTCTGCCAAGTGCTTGCAAATGCTTTGCTTCTATCCAAAAAGATTAATACCACCTTATTTCAAGGTTTCAAGAAGTCACATCAAGTCATCTGGGTCACGTGTTCCACATCAGATTCTCCTGTAGAAAAAAAAAATATATTTTTCATTGCAGATCATTTCTTAAGCTCACAGGAACACCAGGATCTCACATATCCCCACAGAAATTCTCTCAATACCATTTGCTACTTCTCTCTCTACCAGGGCACCAACAAGTTCTGGGTCAGTTCTTGTTCCATGTTGGCCAGGGACCTTAAGAGATAAAAGAGGGCACTATTATTACTACTAATTACAGCCACAGGCTTTAAAATTTCCACAAATTACAAGCTTCTGGAAGCAGAAGCAGATACACCTCACCCTGCTGGAGCTGACTTGTCCATTCCCTGCTCTGCTCTCACAAACCCTTCAGCCTCGCTGCCAAACCCAGTGCTCATGTCCAGAGCACACCTATCCAGAGCAGCCCCCAGTGCTTATTTTACATCCCCCCGAGCGTGGCCAAAGCCCCCCAAGTGCATAGG
Source organism: Zosterops lateralis (assembly GCF_965231275.1). NCBI lineage: Eukaryota > Metazoa > Chordata > Aves > Passeriformes > Zosteropidae > Zosterops > Zosterops lateralis. The sequence continues at coordinate 25,436 of NW_028154539.1, forward strand.
AACAACAAATCCTCACAGTGAACCAACAGCAGCACCAACAGGTTTAATCCATTCAGACAACAACTGATGCATTTCACTGCTGTGCACTGGCACTGCTCGGTGTGGGAGGGTCAACTGAGCTTCTGCACGTCCTGAAGGACAAAACATGAAAACAAAATTAATTCTTTCCACAAAACAAAAAGGCATAAAAATCATAAAAAAATATGCCCTAGAAATGCCCTCTTCATTTTGAAATTAGTGTCCTCGAACTTAAACAATCATTAAAAACAGAAAACACATGAGATGGACAAAAGCACCAGATAACGGACAAACCTTCAGGCTCACATCCTTCTGGAAAATGGTTTCTCCAAGTCTTTTCCCTCATTCCAAGCCCTTCTCCATCCTCAGGGATCACTGCACTCACCCCAAGGAGCTCACCAGGGAAAAGGAGCAAGTGGAGACTTGGTGGCTGCCCTGGGATCTCTCCTTGCACCACTCCAGGCAGTGACCAGTGACCGAGTGTTTTTCCGGTCCACAGTGGCAGGAGAATGGACACAGACACCAACAGGGAGAATGGCCTTATTTTACTATTAATGGGGAGGCAAAACAGAGGTAAAAGGACACATTTGGAAAAACAATGAGCTTATCACTCGCTTGGCTTTAACATTTCAGCAGGTCACAAATCACTGCAGGGACATTCAATCTCACGGGGAATACGATAAAATATGCTGCAAAGACAGGAACCTTGCACATGTTGATAGCAGCACATCAGCTACAGAGCATTCCAAACATTTGGAAGGAAAGGAACTGAAGTCTCCCAGCAGCAGCAAGTGCTGCTCGATCCCTTTAGGACAGAAGGTTACTCTAAGCCAGGACTAGAGAAAAACCCCACACATTCAAGGACCTTCCAGGGCTCCGTTCGTTTGCCCAAGCAATCCTGAGCTAGATGGAAATGTGCATCTCCCTATTCAAAGCAGCAGAGAACCCCCAAGGAGAAGCTCAGCAGTGTCCCTCAGCACTGCTACCCAAGATCACCTACAGGGACTGAGGTCCAACACCAGGGACTCTGAGGCTTCCTCACCCTCCATAGCCACACAGCAGCTGGGAATCCCCTGTCACAGCCCAGCCCTGGAGAACTGGGAATTCCCACGAGTGTGTCCACCATCAGGCAAAGAGGCTCTGGCCATGCCGGGACAGGGCCCAGGTCACACAGTTGCGGGCAATGAACGGGCTCACGCAACTCCCACTGCAGGCACAGCTGGGCTCAGCCTCCTCCTGGATGTGCCCAAAGCCTGGCCAGGGCTTCAAGAGCCACGCAAGAGCTGCCTTCGGCACTGCATCTCCCAACGAGGCCACAGGACTGATCTCGGGGCCCTGTCCGGCCTCTGAACGCAGGAAGGTCAAGCCATGCTTCACTAATGAGCACTGACCTAGTCCAGAACACTAATGATCCTGGCTATTTCACTACTGAGGGGATGCAAACACAACATCTGGTTTAAACCTTTATCTCCAGGTCAACTTGAGCTCAGGGCCTGTTGTTCAGGCCTTGGCACTTCACAAGTTATGGCAAACTTGCAGATGCCCAATACCTTGAAAAGGAAAACTTAAACTAGCAGAAATAACTCACATTACTCAAAAGCTGCCTCCTCTTCTAATAAGTACCTCTTACAAATTCTATAGTAACTTCCACAGAAATTTTATTATTCAAGTTACTTTATGAATCAACCTCAAAAGACTGTTTCTTCCTGCCATGTTCTGTCCCAGTTAAAGCCTAATTAATACATTCAGCATCAGACCCCAGCGAGACCCATGCACTGCAAGAGATTAAAGGGAAAAAACCAAGGTAGGCAAAGTTCTGTACCTTCCCCAAACAACATACCCCAAAAGTACGTGTCTCCCTCTCACTTGCAAAAACACCAAGGCTCAGCATATTCATACTCCCAGCATATTCCCAGCCGCCCAGAGGAAAAGGTCGTGCAATTCTAAGGCAAATTCCGACCAAGGCACAGAACAACGGGCTCTCAACCCAACCCCAGCTGCACCTGTTACTACCCACCATATAACGTATACCTCAATACAGTCCCACACACCATACCCTGCAGGGAAATAAATGAGGATAGTCTTACCGCACTAAAACAGCCCAGGGACACCCCACAGACCGCCCAGAGAGCGCCACACCGAGCCATAAACCCAGAAGCCTCTTCCGGGACCCTTTTGAAGCCCCGCCCGGCCCGCGATTGGCGGGCTCGCTCAGGCATGGGCAGCGCTGATTGGACAGCGGGCCCCAAGAACCGCCCCGGCCCCGCCCCGCCCCGCCCTGAGGGCCCGGGAGCTCCGCCCCTCCCTCAGCGCCGACCCCGGTTCCCCCCGGCCCCGGTTCCCCGGCCCTGGCACTGGCCTCGATCCCCCCGGCCCCGGTTCCCCGGCCCCGCCCCGCCCGCGCTGAGGGCCCGGGGGCTCCGCTCTCCCTCGGTTCCCCCCGGCCCCGCTTTCCCCCGGCCCCGATTCCCCCGGTCCCGATCCCCTGCCCCGGCCTTCCCCCGGCCCCGGCAGAGATCCCGGCTCCGGTTCCCCCCGGCCCCACTCCCCCACAGGTGTGAGCCACTAGGATGAGGAGGGGACAGACCAGGCTGTAATGGACAGTGGGAGCTGTAATGGATAATGAGGGGCGGTTCTGGCCGGGGACGGTTTAAGAGGGGGAGCCTCAGCTCGGTTTGGTATCGGCCGTGGGGTGTGAGGAGCTCATCCTGAGGTCTTGGACGTGGTTCATGGAGTGAAGGTGGGAGCACGTGGATTTGGAGCATCACTTTGGGAGGTAATGAGGGATAAGCCTTTATACCGAGCATCAGCAGAAGGTAAGCCAGTGTGGGTTTATAGAGGGGGCTTTGTTTCCTTTTCAGCTTTATCTTAGTAATCCCTCCCTGGTGCTCCTAGAAAAAAAAAGGAGTTATGGAAATAAAAGAAGTTGAAATTGCGAAAAAAAAAAAATTCCTCTTCTGTAGTTTTCTATGTTTGAACTGGAGGAAACTCATTTTCACCTAGAATTTTAATGAGTTGTGTATGTTTATGTGTTCTTTATTCAGTATTGAGTTCTTTGGTAGTATGTAGCATTTTGTTTGACTTTTTTGGTGTTATTTATTGTGTGCAACTTGGTTTTTGAGTAAAGATGATGTTATAGTGGATTTTTTTGTATTTGAGGTAGAACTAATTTAAGTAGCTTTTTTTTGAGAGGCTTCTGGTGTGTATTATTGGGGTTTTGTGTATTATATGTAGGGATTCAGGTTGGACAGAGCTAGTTTTTTCTTTTTTGTGGTTTTAAGGTGCTTTTTAATGTTTTATTGTGTAGTGTTATTTATTTTGTAGATGCCACATGATGAGGGAAATATGGTGTATTTATTTCATGTTGGGTTTCATAGTTTGCATGTTGTCCAGAGTATTTTTGAACTGAGTTTTGTTGTTGAACTGCTTTTTAGGGAAAATGTGTTTTTCAAGGGTATGTTTTCAAAGGTTTACAGTGGTGTAATAGGCTGTGGTGTGAGGTATGGGGGAGGTTTTTTTAGTGGTGGCTTTTATCATGGCAAGTGTGTTATGTTTGTTTTAGCGGCCTAGACACAGTGTGATGTAGGTAATTTTATAGGATTTATTAAAATTTATAATTAGATTATTGTTTATTGTATTATAGGGGGTTGTTTTTTTAGCGTGCTTGACTATGGTACATGTTTTATAGTTATGGATAATTTAGGAGATATCGTTTGTACTCAAATGAATCTCTTGGTTTTGTGTGAATTTAGGTGGTTTGTTTGTTTTGATGGCTTTGAGATATTGTGAGTTTATTAGAGTAGAAATAATTGGTTTTGGTGCTGTTAATTTTTGATAGGTTAATGAATTTATATAGGTCAAAAGACATGGGTTTTCTGCTTCTTATTTGTTTAGAGACAGGTCTTTAAGTTGGGGGGGTTCTGAGTCTATATTTTGGAGGCTTTTTGAGGGGAATGGACATTGGGTTATTTTTATTATATTTGGTAGCTTGGCTATAAGTACGAAGACTTGGTACTTTTTTTGGTGGACTTTTGTTTGTGTTTTTGTTTCTAAAATTGATATATTTGTGTGGTCAGGGTAGTGCTGTTTCTGGTGTAACTCTAAGCCTCCATTATTGTTTGGGTGTTTCATGTCGTCCACTTGTATTACACTGAGATCCTCTCACCCGCCTGCCAACAGCCCTGCTGAGATCATCCATGGATGTTTGGTTTTCTTTATGGCACCTGACTGAGACAGCAGGAATTTCCCTGAGGCAGAGACAGCCTTCCTTGGCCCCTGATGTGGATTCTCATCCCTGAACATCCCAGAGATAAGTGAAGGGCTCAAAGCCACAGAGGGGGTGAAAGTGGGGTGTGGGTTGGGAGTCACCGGAAGGGATTTTTTGGTCGGGTTTGGAGATGGGGATGTCCAAGATGTGACCCCTTTAGGGCACGTGAAGGGAAGGTCTCACAGTGCTGAGGTGTGCAGGGCAGAGCAGTCCCAGGGCACGTCGTGTCACTTGTCTGTTGTGCACTCTGTGTCTGTTGTGTGTTTTGTTTTGTGTGTCTTTTGCCTTAACCCTTCAAGGGGTCTTTTGGAAACCCCAGGCATCGTTCTTAACATCTCCCTGTTCCTTGGACAGGCACTGATATCATTGAACTTTGACTCAGGTGCTCAGACACACATCAGAATCCATCTCTCTCCACAACCATCCAGGCTGGTGCCTTTCCAGGTCTTGTTCTGAGCTGTATCCACAGCTGTGCCCTGCTGTGATCCATTCTGGCGGATTAGGTCTTCTAAAAGTGCACAGCTCAGTGGAGGATTCTGACCGTAGGATTCTCGGGCATCCATCTCTGCCTTTCTTGGGATCAGTGATCCCATTGGCATCTTCTTCCTGCAGGGTTCTCTGAGCCTGGTCAGCTCTCCATCGGTCTGACCTTGGTCATCTCATTGCGAGTTCTCTCGGTCCTCAGGGTCATTCTTCTTGCCCAGATATTTCTGTCCCTGTTGTGTCCCCCCTTTTGTCCTGTCCTGTGTCACGGGTGTTGGTGTGTTTGGCCTGGAGCTGCTCTGCCTTGTTGCTCAGTCTGGGTGTGGGGGGAATGGGACAAGTCCTGGGGACTTGAAATTTGTCATGTGGGGTGTAGTTGGGCTGTAGAGGGTATTCCTGGATTGACACAAAGTGTCTGGAGCTGTCGAGTTCTCCTTGGTAAAAATCAATTTAAGGACTGAAAACATGAGGGGCTGACAAGTTATGCACACCAGAGACACTTTTTTTTTTTTTTAATATATAGCTGTGAGACTTACATCTTGATTTTGAGTCTCTTTCTTGGCCAACTTATTTTGTTAAAAATCTTATTTTGAAGTGCCTCAAACCAAGGACATCCTGTTTGAAACTTTATCCCTGTTGTTTTTCCTCTTGCAGGTAGTTGGCAAAAAAGGATGGAGCCAGTAGGAAGCAAAGCCCCTGGAAGGCCTTATCCCAGTCCAGCTGTTGTTTTGTGTTCTTTAAAAGATTTTATATTTATTTTTAATTTTTAACTTTTTTTTAATATTACGTTTAGGTTTTTTTTTATTTTTATTTTATTTCCATGGGGGGTTTTTTTTGCATTTTTAATTTTTAAAACCTTTTTCCTAATTTTTATTCAATTTTATTTATTTTTATTTTTTCATGTTTTCTTTGTTCCTTTTAAAAATTCTATTTCTTACCCAGAGTAGGTGGAAGTTTGGCCCTACAGGAGAGGAAAACCAGGAAAGAATGACATGAAAGAACACTAAAATAATTTCTGCCATGCTTTAATATAAAAAGAATAAAGAATAACATGAATAAAGACCAACCATTCTCTGTTTTCCAGGAGCCTCCCATTCTCTGCACACTGACCACCCTTCTGGTGGACTTCTACACAGAAACCTTTAACTTTTTAATCCTATTTTTCCCTCCTCATGTTTTTTATGTTTTATTTGTTCATTTTTTTTTATTATTATTTTTCTCCATTCTCTTTCTTACCCCGGGTAGGTGGAAGTTTGGCTGTTGGCAAGAAAGAAGTTGAAAAATGACCTCCCTGTCCATTGGGTGTCTGGAAATAATTGAGAGTGCAGTTAGCAAAAAACCTCTGTATTATCTGCTAAATTAAAAAGCTTTAACAGCGAAAGGTGTAAAGACTGTGGTGCCCTTTTTTTCCTTTCAGGTCTCATTCTCCCCATGCACAGTATTACCAGGAGTAACTTGAGGTCAGGTGTTTTTCAGAGGTAGCAATAAAATTAAACCTTTTATTTTCTAACTCTCTGAACCTCCTTGTTAATTAGCCAAGAAATCCAAAACTAAGCAAACAAGAAAAACCCAGAACAAAACCCCCCCCAAACAATTCCCCCCTCCCCAAAATCGAGATTATTATTTTAATAAAGATTAAATATTTACCCCTTAGAAAACCAGGGTCCTTCAATTCTAATTAAGTGTGGTTCTGATGTGTTTGGTGAATGAATTCATATAATTTAAAATATCAAGAAGTAAACAGAAATTGAAAAAAAAGTAGCAAAAAGAGAACTATAAAATACAAAAAATTATATCAATAGATGCAATCAATATTATTAAATGTTCCATATATTACAATATGTAAAATATATGGAATATAATGTACATGATATAATAGATAAATGGTAATGATTAACAGAAATATCCAACTAAGAAATAGAAGAAATATTGAAGTGTAGCCTAAAATGAAGGCTTTTTTGATTTTGGCTCGGTTGATGGCAGGGTTGTCGTAGTTGTTGTGGTTGGGGGTCTTTTGGGGCCTTTATTTTCGGGGATGTTTGGAAGGGGAATTTTGGCCACGTTCTTTTCTGCCTGCGCTCCCTGCGGCAGCTCTGCCACCGTGTGGACAGAGAGCGGTACTGCAGCTCTCCCCCGAGCCTATCTGTAAGGCAATGCTGCCATCCTGCGGATAAAGATCGGTACTGCAGCTCTCCCCCAGGCTGTGATCTGTAAGGCAATGCTGCCATCTCGTGGATAAATTTCGGTACTGCAGGCCTCCGCCGTAGCAGCCCCGGGCAGTTTTGCCGCCCGAGCGCCGAAAGATCACGGCCAAAAAGGCCGGAAAACAAATGTGAGCAGCCGGACACGTGGCAGCCGGCTCCCTGCGCGCGACCTGGACTACGGAGCCGCCCGGGAGCGATTTTTCCGCGGCGTACGCAGGTGAGTGGACACGGGATGGGGGCTGAGCGGCGCCACGGCAGTGTTCGGGCAGGCGATGTGGTCCGGCGCCTGTGCGAGCAGCCGAGGGGCACATTTGGGGGGGGTGCCACAACCAAGATGGCGGCGCGGCTCGCGGCGCTTGACCTTTTAAAGAGGGCGGCCAAAAGGGCGGGAAACAGAGAGGACCTTTAGTGTGTCTATCTAACTGCCTGCATAAAAATCCCGACCACGGCGCCGCTCGGGGACAATTTTCTGTGGCGTTTCCAGATGTACGGACACGCGCTGTGGGTTCAGCTAGACGCAGCTGGGTTCAGGGTAGGCGTTTTCGTCAGGCGTCTGTGTTAAACACCGATGGGGTCCTTAAGTGTGCCACAACCAAGATGGCGGCGCGGCTCGCTGCGCCTGACCTTCTAAAGATGGCGGCAGGGAGGGGCGAAAGTGACGTAATGCTCTTAGCAATCGGAAAGAGCCGGAGAGTGACGAAAATCACCGAGTGTTGCCGAACAGCTGAGAATAGCCGACGGCTGACGGAAATCGCCGAACAGCCGAACCCAGCCGAGTTTCCCCGAACGTCGCCCCCTCAGCCGAACCGAACGAGCCCAGGGCAGTTCCGGGCCGGATTTGCCCCCTTTCTTATTTTCTGAGGTTTTACATATGCATAATGTCTTACAGGCTTTCTTCGTACATATTTATTTTTTGATCTTGGTTATTTTCGTTTGGAATAGTAATTACTTTATCTTTTTCTGCGCACGGTCAGTTTTTAGTGGTGGTGGTCTCCAGGCCCTGGGGGGGGGGTCTTTTTTTATTCATTTTTTCACCTTTCTCTTTCTCACGTGTGCTTTGGCTTTTTTGGCACAATTTTAAGAGAACATATTATTTTAGAGTCTGTGTTCATTTCTTTATTTGTGCTCTTAATGCTGTTATTCTGTTGTTTGGGTTAGTTCTTCTAGTTCATTGTCTGATTATTTGAAGGTTTCTTATTTGTAATGTTTAAATATATGCAAAAAAGTAATAAGCACAGTGTTACTAAATATATTAATAATATATTAATATATATATATAATATATTATGTATATGTAATATATAATAATAAATTTATCTTATATATTTTAAAATACTACTTGGAATGTATTCTAATATACTATATTGTATACTATATAATATACTATATACTATACTATACTAATATACATAATGTATATGGTCTTTAGTTTACTATAAAGAATTAGTTGTGATTTTTCAGTTTATGCCTCAGAGGCCGGTTTAGATTAAATATCAGGAAGGAATTGTTCCCTGTGAGGGCGGCGGGACCCTGGCACAGGTTCCCCAGAGAAGCTGTGGCTGCCCCTGGATCTGGTGGAAGGTGTCCGTGCCCTGGGTGGGGCTGGAATGGGATGAGCTTTCCCTTCCACAATTCAGTGATTCTGGTGGTCTGGCTGAGCTCAGTCAGCCTGAGGGGCTGTTGCAATTTCAGGCTGGAAGTTGAGTCCTCATAACTTACACTTGCATAAAAGCAAGAATGAACGCTTAAAAAAATTCTAATGCATGATTTTTTTTAATATAAAAATACAAGGAGAGGTGCTTCCTTTTATTTTCTTCTGATTCAATTGTATTTCTCACAGCACGGTAGAAACCCTGTTCTGCTCTGGCTGCTGAAGGACACTGCAGCATCTCCAGGTGCACCTGAAGGCATCTCGACGCCGAGAGAGATTTGTTCTGTTTCTGCATTGACTCTGTTGAAAGGTGAACACAGAACGTCCATGGGTCACCCTGCCAGCTCCACTTGGCTCAGCAGGCATCGCAGGGAGGGCGCTCCTGTCATCTCTCTGGTGAGTCTGGAGGTGTGTTTTTCTGCTGCTCTGTCCCAGAGGGGTTTTCTGTATTGCTGCTGTTGGCATCATAGTGCTGAGTTGTGAGGAACATCACCTGTGTAAGGCAAATACTAGAAAAAAATCACAAACAAAACAACCGTGTCTGCCTTTTGTATGAGAAATTGCATTTTGTCCAGGAAAATCTCACTGGGCCCCGGGCAGAGGAGGGTTCATTCCCATTAGATCAGGAGGGTGCACAAAGCAAACTCCTAAAGGGCCTGGCTGGAGCCTGTTGGGGTCAGCCTTAGCAGGGGGAAGGGTGGCTAGAGGGGCTCAGGCAGGGCTTGGGGTGGGTCTGACCTGCACTGGCCACGTCTGCTCTGTCCTTGCTGAGGTGGGCAAAGGCAAATCTGACAACTGAGTGTGTGCTTGAGACTCTCACTCAGCTGTCTGAGAATCTGTCTAGAGAATGGAAGCGGGGTTGGGTTTAGTTTGGTGTACAGCACTTAAAAGTGGTCTTCAGGTATTCTTCACTAACTGTATCCTGAATTAAGGCTCCATGCCAGAGTTCTTTGGTGAGAGCATTGTTCTAATGGAGGGTGGTTGTTCCTCTGAACTGGATTTAATGTCTCTGTTATTTTCTGGAGTTCCCATTTATTTTGCTGTGCTGTTGTGGATGTTCACCCTCGTACTCTGGACAGCGGTTTGGGGATTTTTTTCCTTCATTCCCCAACTATAATACTTTTTATTTATTTATTTATTTATTTATTATTTTATTTTTCCCCCCCATGGCAGTAAAATTCTCTAGAGCACTAAACCGGCTGCAGAATGGCATTTTCTCGGACAGAGTAATGCTGCTTCTCCCAGCCAGCACTGCACTGTTCTTGGTGCCATTTTTCACTGTTTCCTGTAGCCCCAGAATCCGTGGCTGTCCCTCAGGGTTCTGAAGGAGTGCTGTATTTGGATTTTTGGCTTCAGGATCTAAACTGTGGCATCTGGGCTCTATTCTAGGAACCCCGGAAAAGCAAGCTCTTATTCATGAGGAACCATTAACTCTTGAAAGTCGAGCTGTCTTGCAAGAGATGCTGCAAAGGGTGAGATTTAACCTGATATCATTTTTTTTTAATCATCTCTGTGAAATTTTAATGTGCTTCAACAGTTTCTGCAGAACAGATGATTTCACCCAGAGCATTTCAGTGCATTGTAACACGTACTGGACTGCTTCATGTCATTGCTGTCTTGTGTTATGGAAGATCTTCAGCAACTTTTCCTTCAATTTTCATGGAAATTAGCATTTTGTGTTTATCCAGCTCAGCATTAGGTTCCTATTTGTGTCTCAATAATTTGACAGGTTGTTTTTAGTTAGTTGTGATTCACTTCTCCAGATCTTGACTTAACTTTGAGTCACGTCTCTTCTGCCTTTTGTGCAAATGGACTTAATGTTTTTGCTGTCACTTTGTATTGAAATATCGAGCAGCTTTTACTTCTGGGGTTCCCAAAGTCTGCCCTTGGCAGGTGCAGCCTCTGCTTCAACTTGGAGCCCTCAGTCCGCAGGGAAATGGACCTTTGGGGAAGTTCTTCCAGCTCTATTTAATGCTTTATGGATGATGCTGATTTTCTGGAGGTAGGCTGTCCATTCTGACCCATTTTCTTCTCTCTCCTTGCAGACTGGACCTGCTGAAAGGCTGAGGCGAGACCAGGATCTGCAAAATCTCTGAGTCTGTCTTGCTGAGGCTGAAGCCATGTTTGCTGTCAACAGTGACATTGTGGAAGATGCTAAAGACTGAAAACTTTGGGGTTTTTCCCCTGAATCACCAGACTCTGTCTGCAGCTGTGCCCTGTGTGTCTCTTAAAAGAGTTTCTGGGTTTAGAAAGGTTTTTTACATTCTGCAATATTAATCTATGACTCAATTGAAAAGAATCATACTCTATCAGTGTGGTGTTAATTGCTCCGAGTTGGTTAATTAAAATAAATGGTAAGGGGTTTTACCAGCCCTTGGATGGCCCCTGGAGCTGGCAGCTCTTGTTTAATTTCTCTTCATTCCTTTCATGTCTTTCAATTATTTCTTAAGCACTTCCTGCAATTAGGATATAATTTCTGCCTTGTTGGATTGGGAAATCCAAGCCGAGGTCCTTGGAGGGATTGAAGGGATGGGGAGCTGAGCCTCAGGGTGGGTTTTGACAGTGGGAGTTTGGTGAGGAAGAAAAGAGAGATCCCCAAAAGTGATTAAGGCCAGTTCTGCTGGCTTTGGGTGCTCCTACCCCAAAAAATCATTCTGGTTAAATGGGACTTGAAGAAGGCGGGGCGCTGGGCGGACTCGGGGCGGAGCCAGGGCGCTGTGGGGCGGGGCCCAGAGGCGGCCGGGGGCGGGGCCGGGCAGTGCCGGGGGCGGGGCCCAGAGGCGGCCGGGGGCGGGGCTCCACGGGCGCGGGGCGGGTCCCAGGTGCCAGGACCCCGGACCCCACCGGAGAGTTCCACACCGAGCTCATAGAGCATCGGCTTTTTCCGGCACCGATTTGAATCCCCGCCCGGCTCCCAGTTGGCGGGCTCGTTGAGGAATCGGCAGCGCTGATTGGACAGCGGGCCCCGGGAACCGCCCCCGGCTCCGCCCCACGCTCAGCACCGACCCCGATTCCTCCCGGCCCCGCTCCCCCGGCACTGTGGAGATGTAATGGATAATGAGGGGACACACCAGGCACAGGTGGGAGTTGTAATGGATAACGAGGGGGCGGTTCCAGCCGGGGGCGGTTTAAGAGGGGGAGCCTGAGCTCAGTTCGGTATCCAGCTGTGAGCAGTGAGTGCTCAGGTCATGGCTGTGGCTCTTGGAGTGAAGGCAGGAGCACGTGGGTTTGGAGCGTCGCTTCTGGAGGCCACGAGGGACAAACCTTTATACCCAGCAGCAGCAGAAGGTAAGCCAGTGTGGGTTTATAGGGGGGACTTTTTTTTCTTTTTCAGCTTTGTCTCACCAATCCCTCCCCGGTGCTCCCAGGAGAAAAAGGAGTTATGGAGACAAAAGGAGTTCAAATTGATTGAAGAAACTCCTTTTTCTGTTGTTTTCTGTGTTTAAACTGGAGAGATTTTCTTTTCTCCTGGAATTTTAATTAATAGTGGCCCTTCTATGTGGCTTCTTTTCAATATGATGTTCTTAGGTGGTGTGTAGTGTTTTGTGTGATTTTTTTTTTTTTGGTATTATTTGTTATATATAATTTGGTTTTTGAGTGAAGGTAACTTTATGGATTGCTTTGTTTGTATTTGAGGTAGAATTAATTTAAGTAGCTCTTTTTGAGAGAGTTCTGAAATGTGTTATTGGGGTTTTGTGTGTTGTGTGGAGGGATTCAGGTTGGGTAGAGCTGTTTTTTTCTGTTTGGTGGTTTTTAATGATTTATTGTGTGGCTTTATTCTGTTTGTAGGTGGTGTATGGTGAGGGATGTGTGGTGTATTTATTTCATGTTAGAATTAATAGTTCACATGATCAGAGTATTTCTGAACTGAGTTTGGTTTTCAAGTGGTTTTTGGGGGATATTGTGTTTTTCCAGGGTTTGTTTTCTAAGGTGTACAGTGGTGTAATTGGCTGTGGTGTGAGGTATAGGGGAGGTTTTTATTTATTTAGTGGTGGCTTTTATCATGGTGAGCATCTAGTGTTTGCTTTAGTGGGTTTGAGACAGTGTGAGGTAGTTCATTTTTTAGGGTTTCTTAATATTTATAATTAATTATTGTTTATTGTATTATAGAGTTTGTTTATTGAGCCTGCTTGACTACAGTGTATGTTTTATAGCTTTGGATAATTTGAGAGTTATTGTTTGTAGTCTAATGGATCATTTGGTTTTTGTGTGTATTTACAGGTGGTCTGTGTGTTTTGATGGTTTTGAGGCATTATTGGTTTATTGAGTTTGGAATAATTGTTTTTGGTGCAGTTAATTTACATTTGTGCTATTTTTATTTTTGTAGATTGATTTGTTTATTGTTGTGCTTCTCTGGGTTTTCCAGTCTGCAGCAGGTTTAAACAGCCTGAAGAAAAAGGGAAAAAAAAAGTCTTTGCTTTGGCTGGGTAAAACTAACAAAGAGCAAAGGAGATCTGTGTGCTGCAGTCTGTCTGTGCCTGGGCTGAATACCCTGGACAGGGAATGCACAGGAGTGACCACAGTTTTCTTAAAACAAGCTGTGTGGTTTTTCTTTCCTTGCTTTGCTCTCAAAATCAGTCCGGAATGTACAGAAGGCATTTCTGAAGGAGCTACTTTAAGTATTTGAGGGTTTTTGGCACTTAAAATATTTGTTTTGGAGGAAGTTTGGGGTTTTGAGTTAGTTATAATAGGATGATTTTACTGCTAATTAGGTGTTTTTATTGCAGTTAAAAGTTGAGACTTTTTTGTTATATTAGTAATAGGAAATAGGTTTTGTTTTTGTATGTAGTGATGGGATTGGTGTGTATGGTGTGCTGGTGTGGACTAAGGATTTAAAATTCTGTGGTTTTGATGTGTTAGGTTAATGAATTTATATAGTTTAAAAGACGCGGGGTTTATGCTTCTTATTTGGTTAGAGGCAGGTCTTTAAATTGGGGGGTTCTGGGTGTATATTTTGGAAGGTTTTTGAGGGGAATGGAGATGGGGTTATTTTTATTATATTTGGGAAATGGACTAGCAGTAATAAGAGTTGGCTTTTTTTTGCTGCGCTTTTGTTTGTGTTTTCTAAAATTGATATATTTGTGTGGTCAGGGCAGTGGTGTTTCTGGTGCAACTCTGAGCATCCCTTATTGTTTGTGTGTTTCGGGTGGTCACTTGTCTCACACTGAGATCCTCTCACCCAACAGCCCTGCCGGCACCAGGAAATCGCCGCCGCCGTCCTCTCGTGCCCGGAGCCCCGGCAGGACGCCGGCGCAGCGCCGGCTGCGGGCGGAGCAGGAGCGGCTCCTGCCGCCCGCAGCGCTCCCGGTCCCGATCGCGACCGCAATGCCGCCGCGCCCTCAGCCCGGGCCCCGAACCCCCCGGCCCCGATCCGCCGGCCCTGGCGGGAGCAGGGCCGTGAGGGGACAGCGGGGCGGGGGCTCGCCTGGCCGAGCTGGGATTGGCGGGGCCGGCGCTGCCTCCGCTTGTGATTGGTTGGGTTCACCTGGCCGGCGCTTCCTCAGCAGGGATTGGCGGGGCCGGCGCTGCATCCGCTTGTGATTGACTGAGCTGGCCGGTCCTGGGGCATAAATTACGCCCTGAGGAGCCGGGGGCGTCAGTCCGGCGGCGGGACGGGGAGCGGCGTTTGGAGCTGCGCGGTCGGTCGGTCGGCCGGGAGGAGCGCCGCTGCGCCGGGACGGGATGTCCGCAGCTGCCGGCCCGGGGAGCGAGGGTGAGCACGGACGCGACTCCCGCGTCCGCCTGCGCCAGTGTCTGGGGGCCGCCGGTGTCCTGGGGCAGTGGCGCCAGCCGTACCCAGGGCGGCCGGAGGCCTGGTGCGGGGCCTGGTGCGGCGCAGGACGACCGGCTGTGCTACCAGGGGCCGGCGAGAAGCGCTTCTGTAGTTTCTGGATTTAAAGCAGTGTTTACAGGATCAGAAATAAAGCAGCAGTTTATGCATTTTTTGTTATTTTATTTTGCTTTTATTAGAAGTAACTATGTTTTTCGTATTTATTGCATCTTTTAATTATTTTGCTTGTTTCAATGCACTATTTTTGGCTCGCGTTTTTTTTTTTGTTTGTTTGTTTGTTTTTGTTTCTTTGTTTTTGTTTTTGTTTTTTTTTTTCTAAATATCTGACGTTAATTCAGTAAAGGTTGTAGGGCTAGGGCTGAAACAGCAGTTGTGAGCCCAGTCGAGACAGAAAGCCCCAGGATGTGGAATAAAGCCCTTGGCACTAGAGGCACGCCCAAAACAGTGTGGAACGGTGGAAATGCTGGGGCTGGAGGGTTCTCCCCACGGGAGAAGGGGATGGCGCTGCAGCTCAGGGCCTGCAGGAGATGCCTGGCAGGTTACCAGCCCTTGCCCCGTGGTACCAAGCAGAGGCTGAGGCTGTGGGGGCTCAGAGGGCTCCAGGGCCTGAGAATCAACCCGTGGACACCTTTTGGGATGGGGGAGCAGGGGCCCAGTGGCTCTTCCCAGCCCCTGGTGCTGCCTGGGGGAGCTGAGGGGGCTTTTGGACAAGTGCTGGGCTGAGACCCAGGGGAAGGGGGGAGATACATGTTGGCCTTCGGGCTTCAAGTGTCCCCAAGGTTGAGAACCCAGGAGGGTGGGTGATACAACTCCTAAAGACATTGAAGTGATGACAATGACTGACTTGTGGCCTTCTCAACAGCCCCGGGCTGCAGTGAGAAGCAGTAGCAGTTTTAGCTGCAGGCAGTGGGAAGCTGAGGAACTGGAGCTGAGACAGCAGAGCTGGAGGAGACACAAAGATGGTAGGCTTTGGGGTAAAACCCCTGGGGGGCTGGTCTAGGAAATATGGAGCCGGGACGGGAACTGCGGGCTGGAGCTGAAATCGCTGTAAGGGCTGGGGTAGGGACTGGAGAGCTGTTGCTGCAGTAAGGATTGGCAGGTTGGGGCTGGACTATGGGTACAAGAGGGGAGCTAAAACAACACAGAGCTACAAAAAATCCAAAAATCATACTCTGAGACCAAAAGCGGCACGATGTGTCACTGCTGGGAAGATGTGAAGACAGAACTGAAA
The DNA here is from genome assembly GCF_965231275.1 of Zosterops lateralis. Taxonomy (NCBI): domain Eukaryota; kingdom Metazoa; phylum Chordata; class Aves; order Passeriformes; family Zosteropidae; genus Zosterops; species Zosterops lateralis. The sequence goes on from NW_028154539.1 coordinate 41,081, forward strand.
CAGAAGAGCTGGCAGTGAAATAAAGCTTGTGCGTCAAGAGCTGAAATCACTGGGGCTGGGCAAGGGGACTCTGCAGGGCTCCGGCTCAAAGCCCTGCAGCGGTGCCATAGAGACTGCCAAGGCCATAGAAACTCTAGGGCTGACATAGAGCCTGTAGGATGGGTGTGCTGAAATAAATAGTCCTGTGATACTGCTGTTGGGGCTGGGTCTCGAGGCTGAACACGGGAGAGGGCGTGTGGACAGCTGAAAGTGGGAGGGGCTGGAAGAGGGCTGAAGTGCCGGCGCTGCTGGGATATTGCCTGCGTCTTGGGGTGGAAATGCTGTATGGCCAGGGCTGAAATCACTGTTGGGGCTGGGCTATTGACTGCACGGTGGGCACAGACACTCTCGGGTCGGAGCTAAACCGTGGCAGAGCTGGGGCCAAGACAACCGTCCTGCCCCGTGACGGTGGAGATATTGCTGCTGCCAGAGTCGGAGAAACCCGTGCATGCTGCTAGAAGAAACCAGCTGGCTGTCAAATAAAGCTTGTGGGTCAACAGCTGAAATCACTGGGGCTGGGCAAGGGGACTCTGCAGGGCTCTGGCTCAAAGCCCTGCAGCGGTGCCATAGAGACTGCCAAGGCCATAGAAACTCTAGGGCTAACATAGAGCCTGTAGGATGGGTGTGCTGAAATAAATAGTCCTGTGACACTGGTGTTGGGGCTGGGTCTCGAGGCTGAACATGGGAGAGGGCGTGTGGACAGCTGAAAGTGGGAGGGGCTGGAAGAGGGCTGAAGTGCCGGCGCTGCTGGGATATTGCCTGCGTCTTGGGGTGGAAATGCTGTATGGCCAGGGCTGAAATCACTGTTGGGGCTGGGCTATTGACTGCAGGGTGGGATTGTGAGTGAAAATGGAATCTGCAGAGCTGAGAAAGGGACTGAGAGATGCCTGCTGAAATGATGGAAGGGCTGGAATAGTCACTATGGAGCAGGGATGGGGACTCTAGGGCTGCAGCTGAAAAGGACTGTGTGGCTGGGATATTGACTCTGGGCTGGACTCAGTGATCGTAGGGGGGGAGCTGAATTTTTGCAGAGCTGGAGTCAAGACAAAGATCTCTAGCAGTGTGCTTTTTGCATGGTGGAGCTGCTACCTAGAGCCCCATAAGCATCTCCTGTGGAAAAGCCACTGGCGGAGGATTCGGGCTAAGCAGTCAGACTCACATCACACACGCCGTGGCTAGGCTCAGCAAAGAGAGGCAAGAAGGGCCTTTTTGTACGATGAATTCCAGCAAGGTTTTTTCCAGCACCCTAAAGGGATCAGCGATAAAAAGACCTGGCCATGTGCTGTGCACAGGCCTAAATAGGGATCAGGAACCAATGGTCTAAGGGCACGGGGGTGCTACTAAGAGCAGGGCAGGGCTCAGTGATCTAGAGAGGGGACAGGAGCGGACACTGGGATACCACCACCAATAGGGAAGCAGGGAAAAGAGAAACTACCAGGACCGGGGGAATGGGCACACAAGAAACTGGGGCAAAGCACCCAGGAAGCGCCATTCTTTCAGCCTAGGCAGGCAAGAGTCTATGCTGCGTCCTTCCAAGGCAGGAGCCTGGCAATTGCCCCAAGGGGTTCCAGGGACTCCACAAGAGAGCAAAGACTTACTGCTCTGTGGGCAACCAGGCCTCAAATGATGAACTCTTGGCTCTCCCATGCAGCCTCATTCCCCTTCCTGCAAAGGCTATGTGTGAGCTGTGATGGCACTCAGAGAGTTCACCCCTACAGAGCTGCTGCTGCTGCTGCTGCTGCAACCCCTGCACCGACCTACGTGCCCATAAATCTTACCGCAGCTGATGGGAGGGAGAGCTCACCTGTGCTTCCGCCACCAAAATACCCAAGCAGAGGCTGTGGCCACAAGAAGCAGCACCACAATGCTGATGCTGATGGCGGGGAGCGGCGGGATTTGGGGGGTCCCGGGGCCGGCACGGGGGTTCCCCGCGGCCCGGCCTGGCCCTGCCGGCACCAGGAAATCGCCGCCGCCGTCCTCTCGTGCCCGGAGCCCCGGCAGGACGCCGGCGCAGCGCCGGCTGCGGGCGGAGCAGGAGCGGCTCCTGCCGCCCGGAGCGCTCCCGGTCCCGATCGCGACCGCAATGCCGCCGCGCCCTCAGCCCGGGCCCCGAACCCCCCGGCCCCGATCCGCCGGCCCTGGCGGGAGCAGGGCCGTGAGGGGACAGCGGGGCGGGGCTCGCGGAGCCGAGCTGGGATTGGCGGGGCCGGCGCTGCCTCCGCTTGTGATTGGTTGGGCTCACCTGGCCGGCGCTTCCTCAACAGGGATTGGCGGGGCCGGCGCTGCATCCGCTTGTGATTGGCTGAGCTGGCCGGCCCTGGGGCATAAATAGCGCCCTGAGGGGGCGGGGGGGGGCGGGGTCAGTCCGGCGGCGGGACGGGGAGCGGCGTTTGGAGCTGCGCGGTCGGTCGGCTGGGAGGAGCGCCGCTGCGCCGGGACGGGATGTCCGCAGCTGCCGGCCCGGGGAGCGAGGGTGAGCACGGACGCGACTCCCGCGTCCGCCTGCGCCAGTGTCTGGGGGCCGCCGGTGTCCTGGGGCAGTGGCGCCAGCCGTACCCAGGGCGGCCGGAGGCCTGGTGCGGGGCCTGGTGCGGCGCAGGACGACCGGCTGTGGCTACCAGGGGCCGGCGAGAAGCGCTTCTGTAGTTTCTGGATTTAAAGCAGTGTTTACAGGATCAGAAATAAAGCAGCAGTTTTTGCAGTTTTTCTTATTTTATTTTGCTTTTATTAGAAGTAACTATGTTTTTCATATTTATTGCATCTTTTCATTATTTTGCTTGTTTCAATGCATTAAATTTTGGCTCGTGGTTTTTGTTTTGTTTTGTTTTTTTTTTTTTTTTGTTGGGTTTTTTTTCTTTGTTTGTTTGTTTGGGTTTTTGTTTCTTTCTTTGTTTTTCTTTTTGGTGTGTTTTTTTTTTTTTGTTTGTTTTTTTTGTTTGTTTGTTTTTTTTTTTTTTTTCTAAATATCTGACGTTAATTCAGTAAAGGTTGTAGGGCTAGGGCTGAAACAGCAGTTGTGAGCCCAGTAGAGACAGAAAGCCCCAGGATGTGGAATAAAGCCCTTGGCACTAGAGGCACGCCCAAAACAGTGTGGAACGGTGGAAATGCTGGGGCTGGAGGGTTCTCCCCACGGGAGAAGGGGATGGCGCTGCAGCTCAGGGCCTGCAGGAGATGCCTGGCAGGTTACCAGCCCTTGCCCCGTGGTACCCAGCAGAGGCTGAGGCTGTGGGGGCTCGGAGGGCTCCAGGGCCTGAGAATCAACCCGTGGACACCTTTTGGGATGAGGGAGCAGGGGCCCAGTGGCTCTTTCCAGCCCCTGGTGCTGCCTGGGGGAGCTGAGGGGGCTTTTGGACAAGTGCTGGGCTGAGACCCAGGGGAAGGGGGGAGATACATGTTGGCCTTCGGGCTTCAAGTGTCCCCAAGGTTGAGAACCCAGGAGGGTGGGTGATACAACTCCTAAAGACATTGAAGTGATGACAATGACTGACTTGTGGCCTTCTCAACAGCCCCGGGCTGCAGTGAGAAGCAGTAGCAGTTTTAGCTGCAGGCAGTGGGAAGCTGAGGAGCTGGAGCTGAGACAGCAGAGCTGGAGGAGACACAAAGATGGTAGGCTTTGGGGTAAAACCCCTGGGGGGCTGCTCTGGGGAATATGGAGCCGGGACGGGACCTGCGGGCTGGAGCTGAAATCGCTGTAAGGGCTGGGGTAGGGACTGGAGAGCTGTTGCTGCAGTAAGGATTAGCAGGTTGAGGCTTGAATATGGGAACAGGAGCTGAGCTGAAACAACACAGAGCTAGAGCAAAAATAAAAAAATCATACTCTGAGAACCAGAAGCAGCATTTTGTGCCACTGCTGGGAAGATGTGGAGACAGAAGTGGAATAGAAGAGCTGGCAGTGAAATAAAGCTTGTGGGACTGAAGCTGAAATCACTGGGCACTGCAGTGCTGCAATTGCAGTCACTGTTCAAAGGGGATAGTGAATGTAGACCTGGGAAGCGACTGTGAAATGGGACATGTGCCCAGGGGTTGGTAATGGAATAAAGATTAATGGAATGGAGGTGGAATACCGTTTCTAGAGCTGAAGCTGAAACCGCACAACTAGAGACAAAAAAAGGACCCTGTTGTCTCAACCTGCAGCAGCTACACCTGGCAGAGACAGGCAGAAAAACGCACGCAGAGCTGGAAGAACTGTGCTGGACTTGAAATAAAGCTTGCGGGTCGAGAGCTGAAATCACTGGGGCTGGGAAGGGGACTCTGCAGGGCTCCAGCTGAAATCGCTGCAGCGGTGGCATAGAGACTGCCAAGGCCATAGAAACTCCAGGGCTGACATAGAGCCTGTATCATTGCTGTGCTGAAATCATTGTAGGCCTGTGATATTGATGTTGGGGCTGGGTCTTGAGGCTGAAATTGGGAGGAGAGGGGTGTACAGATGAAAAGGGATTGCTCTAAGATGGCTCCTTAGAAGCTGGCGCTGCTGGGATATTGCCTGGCTCTGGGTGTGGCACTAAAGGGCTGGGGCTGAAATCACAGTGGGGCTGGGATATTGACTGCAGGGTGAGCATAGACACTGTAGGGCTCAGAGCTGAATTGTTACCGGGCTGGTGCCAAGATGAAGATCCTGCCTATTTAAAGCAGGACAAGATTCAGGCTGCGGAGGTGGAGAAACACACACGTAGGGCTGGATGAAGAAGAACCCAGCTGGCCGTGAAATAAAGCTTGTGGGTTAAGAGCTATAACCACTGGGGCTGGGAAGGGCTTTCTAGAACTCCACTTGAAATCACCAGAGGGTGGGATAGACATTGTTAATGGCATAGGAACTATAGGACGGGTGTAAAGACTGTAGGATTTGTGTGCTGAAATCTCTGTAGGCCTGTGATATTGATGTTTGCACTGCCTATTGTGACTGAAAATGGAACAGGATCACTAGACCTGAAAAGGGGAATGGAAGATTGCACCAGAAATCCCAGGCTTGCACAGATATTGTCTGGGCCTGTGATAGCCACTGTAGGGCTGCTGCTGAAATCACTGTGGGGCTGCAATTGTGAGTGGTAATGGAAAGAAACCGCAGAGCTGAGAAAGGAACTGAGAGGTGCATGGTGAAATGATGAAAGGGCTGGCATAGTGACTGTGGGGCAGGGATGGGGACTCTAGGGCTGCAGCTGAAAAGGACGGTGCGGCTGGGATATTGACTCTGGAGTGGACTTAGTGATGATATTCAAATCAGCTGAATTGTTGCAGAGCTGGAGCCGAGACAAAGATCTCTAGCAGTGTGCTTTTTGCATGGTGGAGCTGCTACCTAGAGCCCCATAAACATCTCCTGTGGAAAAGCCACTCGCGGAGGATTCGGGCTAAGCAGTCAGACTCACATCACACATGCCGTGGCTAGGCTCAGCAAAGAGAGGCAAGAAGGGACTGTTGTTATGATAAATTCCAGCAAGGTTTGTTCCAGCACACCAGAGGGTTAAGGGACAGAAAGACCTGGCCATGTGCTGTGCACGGGCCTAAATAGGGATCAGGAACCAATGGTCTAAGGGCACGGGAGTGGTCCAAAGAGCAGGGCAGGGGTCAGTGATCTAGAGAGGGGATGGGGGTTCCAGGGACTCCACGAGAGAGTAGAAGAGTTGTTGCTCTGTGGGCAAACAGGCCTCACATGATAAATTCTTGGCTCTCTCATGCACCCTCATTACCCTTCCTGCAAAGGCTATGTGTGAGCTCTGATGGCACTCAGGGGCTTAACCCCTACAGAGCTGCTGCTGCTGCTGCAACCCCTGCACTGACCTACATGCCCATAAATCTTACCGCAGCTGATGGGAGGGAGAGCTCACCTGTGCTTCCGCCACCAAAATACCCAAGCAGAGGCTGTGGCCACAAGAAGCAGCACCGCAATGGTGATGCTGATGGTAGGGGATGTGCTGTGCTTTGCTGGGACAGGGAGGGAAGAGGGCGACTGTGTGAGGGTGACAGCGCCCATCAGGTGCTGCCCCTCACAGGGCCAGTGGCTGTCATCTGCAGCCTGCACCCCATGTCTGAATGGAACCTACCCCACGGGATGAGAAGGCTGTGGGCGCCCAGGCTCTGGTGGCTCACACGGCTGACACAGCTGTGCCCAGCACGGGGGGCCACGGCCAGGACACTGCAGAGCTGGTGGGTGAGGTCAGCCTTGGGCAGGATGGGGCTGCTGTTAAACGCCGGGCCCGGAGGCACCTCCTGGCCGTCCCGCAGCCAGGCCACGCTGATGGGATTGGGGTGGAAGCCGCTGGCGTGGCAAACAGGCAGCAGCCGCTCTAGCCTGGGGCTGTGCGCAACGACCGTGGCCACAGGCAGCTCTGGGGAATGAGAGCAATAGCGTGGGGCAAGTTCTGTGGGGCAGGGCTGGGCCCCAGCGTGGGGGTAGCTCTTGCAGGGTCACGGTGGGCTCACCTTGTCTCTCCAAAATTGCCATCCCATACCTCTTCAGCCTGAGGAAGTTGCTCTGCATATCCACATGGAGACAAAGTGCTCCATGAGCACTCTGACCTCTGCTTCTTGAGGCTCTTGCTGATCAGCTCTGCCACCTGTGATGGCTGCCATGACCCCCAGTGCTGTCTATCTACCTCAAAATCAGCGAGGTCTCTGCCACCCCAACTGACATTCAGCAAGCCCTGCCTTGTCGTATTGGGCTGCAGCACAGAACCTGCACAGAACTGCACCAGCAATGGCTCTGTCAAGGGAAAAGCCAGTGGAGAGGTCCCCTGAGTGTGTGGGACATGGATGGCATGAACTGGGGTTTGGCTGATGGCACATACAGGGATGGAGTGGAAAGCAGGGTGCAATGGCCAGCAGGGGGTCACGCCATGCTTCAGGAGACCCCAGACACCCTGCAAGCCTACAGAAGCCTCTTAAGAATAGAGTAGATACTGGTGTGCGGTGCTTCTTTAAAAAGAATTCTGTCCTCCAAAAGATTTGCCCCCAGTTTTCTCTTTCGTGATTCTGGCTGTGTCAATCCTGCAGTTCCAGGAAATTTGGTGGCAGCTTTCTGACACGCAGAGGGGTTCCTTGTGCCACATGGCAGGAGCTCTGAGGGGCATTTTTGGTCTGCTGCCCTGCCCAACCCTGCTAGTCATATGCCCCAGCAGCTGCAGGGTTTCAGGAGCTCTTGCACCCGATGAGACATCAGATGCCATCCTGCTGAGGAGGAGGGCTCTGGCAGGGCTCCTTCCTCTACTCACACTGCTCTTCTGTCTGCTGAACTGTGGCGTGCACAAATTGGATGATATTGCACAAACTGATTTTGTACTGGGACGTGATCTTTTCCCCATCACCTTCAGCTGCAGCCTGGCTGGCCCGGGGCCAGTGGAAGCAGATGCTCCAGTGGGCAGGATGCACTGCTAAGATGCATATGTCCCCTACGAGTGCCACGCATGACACCTCAGCAGACCCGATGTTGGCAAAGAGGCCACTCAGGAGCTACTGGATAACCTGCAACTCTGCTAGGAGGGAGGATGGAGACAGGAAAGGGTGCAGGAAGGAGATGACTGGAGGTGCTAAAGGGGAAATGGCAAATGGAGGTGCTGGCAGGGGAACATGGGATTCAGATCAGATAGTAAGAAATTAATTTTCTGTGTGAGGGATAGATAAACACTGCCATATGTTACCCAAACGTATGGTGGAGCCCCATCCCTGGAAACGTTCAAGGCCAGGTTTTTTGGAGCTCTCAGCAGGGAAGGTGTCCCTGCCCATGGCAGAGGGCTTGGACTGAATGGCCTTTAAAGGTCCTTTTCACCCCAAAATCATTCTGTGCTTCTATGATTCTATGCTCTTCACCCTCCTCAGAGTTGCTTTCTTGTTTGACTTCACGCTCTTTTTGATTCTCTGTTTTACTTTCAACAATGGTTGTCTGCTGCAGATTTTAGCCATTTTATCCCCTCCCTCCCAGCTAGAGCTGCTGTCTGACTGCGAGAACAGCACCCTTGCTGCTTATTTGGGGTGATGGTTCCCCCCAGGAGAAGCACCTGTGCCAGGACCTGTGTCTGCCAAAGACCTGGACATGGTACGCAGGATAGAGGATGCTTGATAGGAAAGAGCATTTTTGTCCAGGCTTGGGGCTCCCTGATAGGGCCAGAACACCAGCCCAGCCCAGAGATCAATCCTGCCTTTCTGTGGCTGATGCTGCCTGCCCTGGAAGCATAAAGTCTCACGGGCTTGTGGTAAAAATCTCTGTGTGACAGCAGTGCCTGAAACACCGTTTAGCAGATGCAGCTCCCTAATAAATTAGGGGCTGCTCTAAGGGGCCCTCAGCACCCTGTGGATCTCAGATTTGCCTGGCACCCATAAGCTCCCTGCAGGGGGAGGACATCTTGCAGGCAAACTCAAGCCTCAAGGCCTCTTTTGGCACCACTCTTGTTTCTTCTACCCGTGTGCCCAAGGCTCTGTGTTGGAGCTGGTGGGACAGAAGTCCTGAGCTGGAGGCAGGAAGAGAGAGGGTGGGCAGGGACAAAGCATGCTTGGCTGGTGCATGGTGGGAGGTCACCCTCTGATGCTGGGAATTATCTGCTCCCCCATACGGCCCAGTGGCCTGGCCGTGCCTCCCCTGAGTGAACTTGTGGGGTCCTGTGACAGGGCGGGGGATGAGAACGGTTGAGGTGAGCCAGGGCTCCCACTTACCCTCTGGGTCTGCCCACATCCCAGGGAGGAGGATCGGGAGAAAGAGGAGGAGGAGGAGGAGATGGGGCTGCACGGTGCACGCGGCAAGGCTGAAGCAGCAGCAGCAGCAGCAGCGACTGCGGGATCTCAAGCTTCAGGCCAGCGCAGCAGTCACTGCGGCGGCTCTCCACCAATTGGAGAATCGGTGTATGAGGGAGGGGCCCAGAGCTCCCAAGCTGAAGGCTGGAGATGTGTGGGAGGGACAAAAGCGCCTCGCTCCTCACGGCCGGCCGCCGCCCGTCCCTGGTGCCCCCGGCTGAGGCGGAGAGCCCGGGCCCGCTGGAGCCCGGCCGGGCGGCGCCGCGGACACCGGCCCGTCGTGCGGCCCGCCGGAGGCGAGATGCCGCCGCCCTCCCGGGGTCGCGCCCGCCCGAGAGGCCTCCGGACGGCTCCGGCGCCCGCCGGCCCCGCTCCGCTCCGCGCCCGCCGCTCCCGCCGCACACACTGAGCCCTCGCCTGCGGCCGGGGCTGCGGAGCGAGCGGAGCCGAGCGCCGCTTGGCCGAGCGCGGCCGAACCGCGCCGGGTGGAGCCGAACCGAGGCGAGCCCGGCCCGAGCCCGCCGAGCCCGGCTGCAGGTAGGGAGGGGACCGTGGGCCGGGGCGCGCAGCCCCTCTCCTCTGAGGGGGAGCGGGGCAGGAAGGGCCGGGGGGGCTGCCGGGCTCGGCCGGGGCCGGGCCGCTGAGGTCTTTCCTTTTCCCGCAGCGTTCGTATCCAGGGACGGACGGAGCCTCCCTCGCCACCCACTCGGTGAGGTGAAGTCCAGTTCCTAGAAGCAGCTGCATGATGGTGCCCCTCAGCATCGGTAAAGACACGAGGCAGAGAATAATTCAGCAGCTGTGGAACCATTTTGGATTGATTTTCACTCTCTTTTTCTTTAAATGAAAAGCAGAATGAGCTTTGGGAGTCAGGAAGTAAATTGATGCATTGATTTCATGCACAAGAGGGAAATTGGTGAATACGGGGAAATGATGTTGAAGCAATCAGATAACACAGTGGAAAACAGCTTCACCAACAGCTCTGACCTTCACTGGTGATTCTGAGCCAGCTTTCTGGGGGCATCTCAGCAGGAAGGGCTGAATCCTGTTTGAGCAAATAGGAATCCTACTGCCCTCCTGCCAGATAAAGTGATCTCAAAGGCTGGAATTCAAATTTTTTTTTTTTTTTAAGTGTCTTAGCAATTACAGTATCTCCAAGTCCTGGCTGCTTCTGAGGAGAATCTGCCAAGGCAGGGAAAGGTACTTGGGAATTCTGAATATTTATTTGTGCATGCTCCGAAAAATGTATTAAGTCAACTCGAGTGTAATACTTGAAAACCTGTGAATATTGCCAATGTGATAATTTAATGGTGTGGTTGTATTTTTATTTTAAAGAAAATGTTGTTTTTCTGTAATTTTTAGGGGATTATTATGAATTTTCTCTAGGCAGGTAGTACCACCTTGCTGTGCCTTGGTAAGAAACCCCTGGGTCCTTCAGCCAGTTCTGCTTTCATGGGCCTACTGTGTTAGAAAAACAATTTGTTTCTTTTCAATATTTGTCAGACCACCCACCCAAAACTTTTGCTTCCTTCTCCTGCTGTTATATATCTAGGTGTGACTTGTTTGAATCTCTTACAAACAACTTTTCTGGTTTAGCTTTCCTTTCTGTAGGATTTCTGTGGAGGAGAAAAGCCTCAGATGGGGAATGCTTGAAGATCTACCAGAAACATTTCAACACTGGGCAGAAGTTCTCAGAGAGAAGCTACTGTCGTCAAAGGCAGGCAGATGATTGCTGTAACTTCTGTCCGAGAGGTAAATTCATTCGGGTAAGGCTTTTCATTTCTTGTGTAGGTAATTTTTCAGTACGTAGCTGAAAAGACCAAGAAGTGTGCTGTTGTCTTAATCCATATCATAATCCATCAACAAAATACTAAAATATCTGCATCAGACAGGAGACAACTGCTTGGAAGAAGTTCGAAGTGAAACCGGACCTTTGCAAATATTTGTTCTTGTCCAATATACACTCCAGAAAGTGGATACATTCAAATCTTATTGTAGCGACAGGAGGGTCTTGTAATTTGCTGTATTCACAGGAGACATCAAAGCAATTACCAAATAGATTTTCTATACCTTTTGGTATTTGATAAAGGTCTGCGTTATATATGCAAGAATATAATTTTTAATGCCATTATGTATCACAATTCTTTTATTTTGAGGTGTAATTGATTAAAATTGTGATTTCTCAGGGGTTTTACAGTCAGGAGCTGTAATTTAACCAAAAGTGTGGTAAATTACAGATAGACCCCAAACTGCACGTTATCGGCTTATGATTAGTTTCCTTTGAATAGCAGATTATGAGACATATTGGTTTGTTATATATTGCCATTCAAAATATCCTAAATAACATAGGAATGTGATTACGGCCCCTCCATGCTTGTGCAACTGTGGACATCATCAGACCTAAAATAAACGCAAAATTTCTGCTCCTATTCATTTATGTATTAAAAGCTGTGAAGTACTTGTGTCCCCTCTGGAATAAATCCCTGTGTCTCCTCGGAGCTGCTGCTTTGCAGTAGAGCTTGGACACATTTTGTTTCTTAATAACTAGAGATCCACCAGTGGATGATTCCCATAGGTTCTCCTATTTTGTAGGAGCTGCACGGCGAGGTCAGCATTCTGAGGGAGGCAAAGCAGCTAAAGGCAAGGAACGTGGAGCATCCGGGGGCTTCTCCCACCCGAGTTTCTCCTGGAGCGTGCTGCATGTCACGCAGGATGTTTAACCCGGCTTTGGGGCGTTCTCCTGTGGTCCCGGCTCTAACTGCTGCCCCTGAGCCGAGGCCTTGCTGTGTCCCAGCACTAAACCCAGCAGGTGGGTCCTGCTTTTCCAGCCCTTTAATTCCACGGGCAATCCCAGATTCCCGGAGCTCCCCTGGGCCCAGCCTGGACTCGCTCCCTGGGAGCTGCACTTCAGTCTGCCTGAACCAAGGACCTCCTGTTTGAAACTTTATTCCTGCTGTTTTTCCTCTTGCAGGTAGTTGGCAAAAAAGGAGAGAGCCAGTAGGAAGTGAAGCCACAGGAAGGCCTTATCCCAGTGCAGGGTTCCCACTTTTCTCTCTGACTCCTGGAGAAATGCCTGAGCATGACCAGAGACTGTCCATTTGATTTCCAGCCCTTTCCAATAAATCGTTGCTTTCAGCTGGTTTGTGTTCCTGGTGTCATCCTCCTCCTCCTCCTCCTCCATGCATTTGTCAATGGAATTGCTGTCTTTTGCTGAGTTGCATTTTGTTTTTCCAGGAATTGTGGCTCTTTTGTTCCGCTGAAACTTCGCAACTCTGCTGAGAGTTTCAGCTGTCAAATCCAAGTAAGATTGGAGTTCCTTTGGATTGTTACTCCCATAAATGAGAGATCCTTTTTCGAATAGGAGTAAACAGGCATGTTTAACTCCCTCTTCCCTTGAAAATCAGAGCAGAGGAAGCAGATTTGAAATCCTCATTCCATGGGCTTCCACCGACTTCCTGACCGTTCCAAAAGTTTTCAGCGTTAGAAATTTCCGGGCTTGTTTTGCAGGCAAGCTGGGAGTTAGATATTATTCCTTCCTTTTATTTGATGTTTAGCCTCTCTCTGATTTTAGTAAGTCAGCATTTATTTTTTCCTATTTTCCATCCAAGTTGGAATTTTGCTACTTCTTAGGGGACATTTCCAAGGAAATTTACCCAATTAATGTTGGTAAATCCGGAATTGTTCAGCGCCATATCCGCAGAATTCTGGGAATTCCCAGGAAAACTCGTTAAGTGTTTAATTGCCGTGATTCGTCTCTTTGTGAAGTTCAATTTGGTGCGTTTTTTATTATATAAGTTCCATTAAAACTTAAATCCCGGCCTAGTTGCTGTCCCTTGGACACAAGGGGGTGGTTCTTTCCTGCCTTGGCACATGTGGATGTTCATCCAAAGTGAACTTCCCGATAAAACAGAATTCGTTTCCAAGCAAAACTGGGATTTGTCTAGAAAACCTTATTTTCTGGGAGGCACTGGGTTTGTTTTCCCTATCCCTGCATAATCCAGGATGCTCCCAGAGCTGTGGTAGTCAGTGGCATAAAGGGGAAAGCTGTGTTTATTTAGTTTCATATTTTATTTTAATTATTATTTTCCTTTTTACTTTTTGATTTTTGTATTTTTTATGTTAAATATTGTATTGTGGTTAATGTTTTCATGGGGGTTTTTTTTGTTTTGTATTTTTAAAATGATTTGGGTTTATTTCTTTTATTTTTATATTTTTGTTCTGTTATTTACTTTTTAGTTTTTATTTTTCTTTATTACTATTTAAAATCCTAATTACTCTTAATTTTTTCATTTTTCAATTTATGGATATTTTAGATTTTACTTTCGTGATATTTTTTATTTTAAACAATTTATTATATTTTTAATTTATTTTAAATTTTATTTCTTTTTTACTCTTTTGAGGGTTTTTTTTTCAACTTTTATTTTATTTGTTTTATATTAATTTTTTTTTCATGTTTTCTTTATTCCGTTTTTTTTTTTTATCCTACTCTTTTTTTCCCCTGAGCACGTGGAAAGTTGGCTGTGGGCAAGGAAGGAGTTGAGAAATGACCTCCCTCTCCGCTGGACGTCTGGATATAATCAAGAGCGCAGTTAGCAAAACTCCTCTGTATTTTCTGCTGAATTAAAAAACCTGAACGGAGAAGGCTGTGAACACCGTGGTGCCTTTCTTTTCCTTTCAAACCCTAAACAGGTCTCCTTCTCCCCGTGCACAGTATTGCCAGCAGTGAGTCAATGCCGAGGTGTATTTCAGAGGCAGCGATAAAACTGTGCGGACATTTTATTTTGTAACTCTCCGAACCCCCTTGTTTATTAGCCAAGAAATCCAAAATTCAGAAAAAAAAAAAAAAAAAAACCAAAAAAACAACCCCCCCCCCCACAAACAACCCCCCTCTCCCCCAAAGCACGCAGAAAGAGAAAATGTGCCCATAATATTTTAATAATGATTAAATATTTACCCCTTAGAAAACCAGGGTCATTCAATTCTAATTAACTGTGGTTCTGATCTGTTAGGTTAATGAATACATATGTTTAAAATATCAAGAAGAAAACACACACAAAAAAATAAATATATATATATATAAGCAAGAAAAGGAGAACTATAAAATATGAAAAGTAATATCAATAAATCCACTCTATATTTTTACATGTTCCCTATATTATAATATGTAAAATATACCTACTATAATGTACATATCATAGATAAATTGTAATGATTAATAGAAATATCAAAATAAGAAATAGAAGAAATATTGAAGTGTAGCCTAAAATGAAGGCTTTTTTGGTTTTGGCTTGGTTGATGGCGAGGTTCTCGTAGTTGTTGTGGTTGGGGGTCTTTTGGGGCCTTTATTTTCGGGGATGTTTGGAAGGGGAATTTTGGCCACGTTCTTTTCTGTCTCCGCTCCCTACGGCGGCGCTGCCACCGTGTGGACACAGAGCGGTACTGCAGCTCTCCCCACCCGAGGCGTGTAGCAGCCCCGGGCTGTGATCTGTAAGGCAATGCTGCCATCCTGTGGATAAAAAGCGATACTGCAACGCTCCGCCGTGCCCGTCCCCGCGGGCCCGCAGCTGCCCCGAGCTGTGAGCTCACGGGCAGTGCTGCCGCCCGAGCGCCGAACGTTCACGGCCAAAAAGGTGGGAAAAAATGCGAGGACCCCGGGCGCGTGGCAGCCGGCTCCCTGCGCGCGACCTGGACCACGGAGACGCCTGGGAGCGATTTTTCCGCGGCGTACGCAGGTGCGCGGACACGGGATGGGGGCTGAGCGGCGCCACGGCAGTGTTCGGGCAGGCGATGTGGTCAGGGGCCTGTGCGAGCAGCCGAGGGGGACATTTGGGGGGGTGCCACAACCAAGATGGCGGCGCGGCTCGGGGCGCTTGACCTTCTCAAGATGGCGGCGAAAAGGGCGGGAAAATGAGAGGACCCTATGTGTGTCTAGTTGACTGCCTGCACAAAGCCCCGACCGCGGCGCCGCCCGGGGGAAATTTTCTGTGCTTTCTCCAGATGTAGGGACACGGGCTGTGGATTCAGCCGCGCAGCAGCCGGGTTAAGGTTAGTGGATTTAGTCAGGCGTCTATGTTAAACACCGACGGGGGCCTTAAGGGGGTGCCACAACCAAGATGGCGTCTCGACCAGAATTGGCTTCAGCCACAACTAAGATGGCGGCAGGGAGGGGCGAAAGTGACGTAATGCTTCTCGCAACCGAAAAGAGCCGGGGGGGTGACGAGAACGACCGAGTGTTGCCGAACAGCCGAGAAGAGCCGACGGCTGAGGGAAAGCGCCGAGTTTCCCCGAAGAGCCGAAGCCAGCCGAGTTGCCCCGAACGTCGCTCCCCAGGACCCTGATTTTGGAATGCTTTATGGAATTAGCCGAGCAGCTTTTACTTCTGAGGTTTCCATAGAGAGGAAATGAGCTGTTCCATAGATTTATTTTTCGCAATGCGTTTTGAAATTATACCAAAATCTCCGCTCTCCCGTCAGACCCCGTGTCCCCGAGTTTTGAGGTTTCTCGTAAAGATTTTTCTGCCTATGCTGGAAACAGATTCCCCGGCACCACGGGGAGCGGCAGGATTTGGGGGGTCCCGGGGCCGGCACGGGGGTTCCCCGCGGCCCGGCCCGGCCCTGCCGGCACCAGGAAATCGCCGTCGCCGTCCTCTCGTGCCCGGAGCCCCGGCAGGACGCCGGCGCAGCGCCGGCTGCGGGCGGAGCAGGAGTGGCTCGTGCCGCCCGGAGCGCTCCCGGTCCCTATCGCGACTGCCCTGGCGGGAGCGGGGCCGTGAGGGGACAGCGGGGCGGGGGCTCGCGGAGCCGAGCTGGGATTGGCGGGGCCGGCGCTGCCTCCGCTTGTGATTGGTTGGGCTGACCTGGCCGGCGCTTCCTCAACAGGGATTGTCGGGGCCGGCGCTGCATCCGCTTGTGATTGGCTGAGCTGACCTGGCCGGCGCTTCCTCAACAGGGATTGGCGGGGCCGGCGCTGCCTCCGCTTGTGATTGGCTGAGCTGACCTGGCCGGCGCTTCCTCAACAGGGATTGGCGGGGCCGGCGCTGCCTCCGCTTGTGATTGGCTGAGCTGGCCGGCCCTGGGGCATAAGTAGCGCCCTGAGGGGACGGGGAGCGGCGTTTGGAGCTGCGCGGTCGGTCGGTCGGCTGGGAGGAGCGCCGCTGCGCCGGGACGGGATGTCCGCAGCTGCCGGCCCGGGGAGCGAGGGTGAGCACGGACGCGACTCCCGCGTCCGCCTGCGCCAGTGTCTGGGGGCCGCCGGTGTCCTGGGGCAGTGGCGCCAGCCGTACCCAGGGCGGCCGGAGGCCTGGTGCGTCGCAGGAGGACCGGCTGTAGCTAGCAGGGGCCAGCGAGAAGCGCTTCTGTAGTTTCTGGATTTAAAGCAGCGTTTAAAGGATCAGAAATAAAACCGCGTTTTTTGCATTTTTTGTTATTTTTTGCTTTTATTAGAAGTAACTATGTTTTTCATATTTATTGCATCTTTTCACTATTTTGCTTGTTTCAATGCACTATTTTTGGTTCAATTTTTTTTTTCCCTGTTTTTTTCCCCATGGCAGTAAAATTCTCTAAAGCACTAAACTGGCTGCATAATGGCATTTTATCGGACAAAGTAATGCTGCTTCTCCCAGCCAGCACTGCACCGTTCTTGGTGCAATTTTTCACTGTTTCCTGTAGCCCCAGAATCCGTGGCTGTCCCTCAGGGTTCTGAAGGAGTGCTGTATTTGGATTTTTCGTTTCAGGATCTAAACTGTGGCATCTGGGTTCTATTCTAGGAACCCTGGAAAAGCAAGTTCTTATTCGTGAGGACCCATTAACTCTTGACAGTCGAGCTGTCTTGCAAGAGGTGCTGCAAAGGGTGAGATATCTTTTTTTTGTAATCATCTCTGTGAAACCTTAATATGCTTAAACAGTTTCTGCGGAACAGATGATTTCACCCAGAGCATTGCAGAGCATTGTAACACATACTGGACTGCTTCATGTAATCGGTATCTTTATTTTTCCCAATGCGTTTTGAAATGATACCAGGATCTCTCCTCTCCCCTCGGACCCGGCTCGGCTGAGCTGTGAGGGGCGGGGCCGGCCCAGGGAGAAGGGCGGGGCCGCGGGCGATGGTCCCGCCCCCATCTCGGGCAGGGCGGGCGCTGGGCGGGCTCGGGGCGGGGGCGGGGCCGGGCGGGGCCGGGGTTCTCGGTGTTTGGGTTTTGTCTGGGCTTGTCAGCCAAGTCATAAACAAGCCAACTCGGCTCCTGAACTCTCCAATGTTTAAAATGCTTCCACAGAAGGACAAGTTAAGAGTGATTCCAAAGGAATGTTTGTAAATGAAGGGTAACGATTTCTGGGGAATTTCCTTGGGAATTATGAACCTCATGCATACGGACTTTCGGGGGTGGAATCCCCGTTCCAGCCTCGGGCACCTGCAGGAGAAGAGGGGTCCTTATCCACAGCAAGGGAAGCCCGGTGCCCCATCGTGTCAGGTGCAGACAATGAACCGTCCCGGGAATGAACAGCAAGTCCCCTCTGCGCTCACCCTCGGAGTGGCAGCAGCTGCAGGTGAGAGATGCCACAGGATGGGGAGGGGAGAGAGCAGCCCCAGGTGTGAGCTGGGAACAGTGAGGGGGGACAGAGCAGGCACAGGTGGGGCTGTGGTGGATAACGATGGGGCGGTTCCAGCCGGGGGCTGTTTAAAAGGGGAGCCTCAGCTCAGTTGAGTATCGAGCTGTGAGGAGTGAGGAGTTTATCCTGAGGTTCTGGGTGTGATTCATGGAGAGACTACAAGAGCATTTGGATTTGGAGCATTTTCTCGGGAAGCGC
This sequence comes from Zosterops lateralis, assembly GCF_965231275.1. Lineage (NCBI taxonomy): Eukaryota > Metazoa > Chordata > Aves > Passeriformes > Zosteropidae > Zosterops > Zosterops lateralis. Next base: position 58,639 of record NW_028154539.1, read on the forward strand.
CGAGGGACAAACCTTTGTGCCAAACAGGTAAATAACCCAGTGCGGGTTTATTGGGGGGACTTTTTTCCTTTTCAGCTTCGTCTCACCAATCCCTCCCCGGTGCTCCCAGAAGAAAAAGGAGTTATGGAGACAAAAGGAGTTCAAATTGATGGAAGAAACTCCTTTTTTCTGTTGTTATCCGTGTTTAAAGTGGCGAGATTTTCTTTTCAGCTGAAATTTTAATTAATAGTGGCCCTTCTATGTGGCTTCTTTTCAATATGAGGTTCTTAGGTGGTGTGTCGTGTTTTGTCTGTCTTTTTTGGTATTATTTATTGTGAGTAATTTGGGTTTTGAGTGAAGGTAACCTCATGTGTGAGTTTGTTTGTATTTGAGGTAGAACTAATTTAAGTAGCTTTTTTAAAGAGACTTCTGAAATGTGTTATTGGGGTTTTGTGTGTTGTATGGAGGGATTCAGGTTGGGTAGAGCTGTTTTTTTTTCTGTTTGGTGGTTTTTAATGATTTATTGTGTAGCTTTATTCTCTTTGTAGGTGGTGTGATGACGGATATGTGGTGTATTTATTTCATGTTCGGTTTCATAGCTCACATGATCAGAGTATTTTTGAACTGAGTTTTGTTACTGAGTTGTTTTTGGGGGATATTGTGTTTTTCAAGAGTTTGTTTTCTAAGGTTTACAGTGGTGTAATTGGCTGTGGTGTGAGGTATAAGGGAGGTTTTTATTTGTTTAGCGGTGGCTTTAATCATGGCAATGGTGTTGTGTTTGTTTTAGTGGGTTTGAGTCAGTGTGATGTAGTTCATTTTTTAGGGTTTCTTAATATTTATAATTAGATTATTGTTTTATGGGATTTGTTTATTTAGCATGCTTGACTACAGTGTATGTTTTATAGTTTTGGATAATTTAGGGGATATTGTTTGTAGCCAAAGGGATCTTTTGGTTTTGTGTGTATTTATAGGTGATCTGTTTGTTTTGGTGGTTCTGAGGTATTATGGGTTCATTGAGTTAGGAATAATTGGTTTTGGTACTGTTAATTGAAGTATATTTGTGCTGTTTTTATTCTTGTGGATTGATTTGTTTGTTGTTGTGGTTTAGGGTAAACCTGAGAGGAAACTTTTGAATAGGGTTTTTTTTAGAGAGTAAACCAAAATGGTCTCTCTTTTAAATTGGTTTGTGAAAGAATTTCTTTAGGAAGAAATGGAAAAAACTATTTATTTAACAAACAAAGTGGTCATAAGCATAAAGAATAAATAACAAAAAATAATAAAACACTTTGTTTTTCTGAAAGGAGATGGTAAATTCAGCAAGTCCTTGCTGTGGGTTGTAGCTCAGCTCCTTTGGTCTCTTATCCGCTGTTCTGGTGTTGATAAAATGCTGAGGTCCAGGCCCCGTGGCTGCAGGTGCAGCTCTCGGTGCTTCTCTGGGTTTTTCAGTCTGCAGCAGGTTTAATGAACCCAAAGAAAAAGGGGAAATAATCAGTGCAGGGAACTTCTCTGCCCTAAAACTAACTAAGAGCGAAGGAGATCTGTGTGCTGCAGTCTGTCTGTGCTTGGGCTGAATACAGTGGACAGGGAATGCACAGGAGTGAACACTGTTTTCTTAAAACAGGCTGCGTGCTTTTTATTTCCTTGCTTTGTTCTCAAAATCAGTCTGAAAGGTACTGAAGGCGTTTTTGAAGTAGTTATTTTGAATTTTTGAGGGGTTTTGGTGTTTAAATTATTTATTTTGGAGGAAGTTTGTTTGAAGTTTTTGCTTAGTTATAATGAAATTATTTTATTTTTAATTAGAAGTTTTATTGCAGTTAAAGGTAGAGGCTTTTTTTGTTCTGTTAGTAATAGAAAATAGGCTTTGATTTGGTATGTAGTGATGGGATTGGTGTATACGGTCTACATGTGTGGACTAAGGATTTAAAAGTCTGTGGTTTTGACGTACTAGGTTAATAAATTTCTATAGGTCAAGGAATATAGGTTTTCTAGTTTTTATGTGGTTAGAGGCAGGTATTTCAGTAGGGGGTGTTCTGGGTGTATATTTCAGAGGTTTTTTGAGGAGAATGGAGATGGGGTTATTTTTATTATATTTGGAAAATGGACTAGGAATAATAAGAGTTGGCTTTTTTTTAATGGACTTTTGTTTGTGTTTTGTTTTCTAAAATGGATACATTTGTGTGGTCAGGGCAGTGGTGTTTCTGGTGCAACTCTGAGCATCCCTTATTGTTTGTGTGTTTCAGGTGGTCACTTGTCGCACACTGAGATCCTCTCACCCAACAGCCCTGCTGAGATCATCCGTGGATGTTTGGTTTTCTTTATGGCACCTGACTGAGACAGCAGGAATTTCCCTGAGGCAGAGACAGCCTTCCTTGGCCCTTGATGTGGATTCTCATCCCTGGACATCCCAGAGATAAGTGAAGGGCTAAAAGCCACAGAGGGGGTGAAAGTGGGGTGTGGGTTGGGAGTCACTGGGAGGGATTTTTGGGTCAGGTTTGGAGGTGGGGATGTCCAAGCTGTGACCCCTTTAGGGCACGTGAAGGGAAGGTCTCACAGTGCTGAGGTGTGCAGGGCAGAGCAGTCCCAGGGCACGTCGTGTCACTTGTCTGTTGTGCACTCTGTGTCTGTTGTGTGTTTTGTTTTGTGTGTCTTTTGCCTTAACCCTTCAAGGGGTCTTTTGGAGACCCCAGGCATCGTTCTTAATATCTCCCTGTTCCTTGGACAGGCACTGATATCATTGAACTTTGAATCAGGTGCTCAGACACACATCAGAATCCATCTCTCTTCACAACCTTCCAGACTGGTTCCTTTCCAGGTCTTGTTCTGAGCTGTATCAACAGCTGTGCATTGCCACCATCCATTCTGGCAGATTAGGTCTTCTAAAAGTGCACAGCTGAGTGAAGGATTCTGACTGTAGGATTCTCAGGCATCCGTCTCTGCATTTCTTGGGATCAGTGATCCCATTGGCATCTTCTTCCTGCAGGCTTCTCTGAGCCTGGTCAGCTCCCCATGGGTCTTACCTCGGTTATCTCATTGCGAGTTCTCTCGGTCCTCAGGGTCATTCTTCTTGCTGAGTTATTTCTGTCCCTGTTGTGTTCCCCCTTTTGTCCTGTCCTGTGTCACGTTTGTTGGTGTGTTTGGCTCAGAGCTGCTCTGCCTTGTTGCTTGTCTGAGTGTAGGGGGAATGGGACAAATCCTGGGATCTTGAAATTTGTCATGTGGGGTGTAGTTGGCCTGTAGAGGGTATCCCTAGATGGACACAAAGTGTCTGGAGCTGTCAAGTTCTCCTGCAGCACTTTGACTGTTGTCCTGACTTTGTTTCAGATGCAGATGGATTAAATCCACCCTCTTGTTTCCCCCGAGTACGTGGAAGGTTGTCTGTCAGCAAGGAAGAAGTTGAAAATTGACCTCGCTGTTTGCTGGACGTGTGGATAGAATTGACAGCACAGTTAGCCAAAATCCTCTGTATTTTCTGCTAAATTAAAAAACCTGTGAACACCGTGGTGCCTGTTTTTTCCTTTCAGGTCTCATTCTCCCCATGCTCAGTATTACCAGCAGTAACTTCATGTCGAGGTGTATTTCAGAGGCAGAGATAAAATAATATAGACATTTTATTTTGTAACTCTTTGAACCTCCTTGTTTATTAGCAAAGACATCCAAAACTAAGGAAACAAAAAAAACTCCAAAACACACCCCCCCCCAAACAACCTTCCTTCCCCAAAAGCACACAGAAAGAGAAAATATGCCCCTATTATTTTAAAAAAGATTAAATATTTACCCCTTAGAAAACCAGGGTCATTCAATTCTAAATAACTGTGGTTCTGATGTGTTAGGTTAATGGATTCATATAGTTTAAAATATCGGTAAAAATGTCAAGAAGTAAATACGAATTGAAAAAATACAAATACAAAAAAATAAGAAAAATATAAGTAACAAAAATAGAACTATAAAATATGATAGATAATAGCAATATATACACTATTGATATAGTATATTATTACTTGTTCCATATATTATAATATGTAAAATATAGTTAATATAATGTACATGATATAATAGATAAATTGTAATGGTTATTAGATATATCACAATAAGAAATAGAAGAAATTTTGAAGTACAGCCTAAACTGAAGGCTTTTTTGGTTTTTGCTTGGTTGGTGGCTGGGTTCTCGTAGTTGTTGTGGTTGGGGGTCTTTTGGGGCGTTTATTTTCGGGGATGTTTGGAAGGGGAATTTTGGCCACGTTCTTTTTTGCCTCCGCTCCCTGCGGCAGTGCAGCCACCATGTAGACACAGAGCGGTACTGCAGCTCTCCCCCGAGCCGATCTGTAAGGCAATGCTGCCATCCTGTGGATAAAGATCGGTACTGCAGCTCCCCCCGAGCCGATCTGTAAGGCAATGCTGCCATCCTGTGGATAAAGATCGGTACTGCAACTCTCCCCCGTGCCCGTCCCGAGAGCTGTGCGGCAGTGCTGCCATCCTGTGGACATACAGCGGTACTGCAATTCTCCCCCGTGCCGGCACCCGAGGTGAGCAGCAGCCCCGTTCTCTGAGCTCACGGGCTGTGCTGCCGCCCGAGGACCGAAAGATCACGGCCAAAAGGGCGGGAAATAAAAAGAGGGGACCCAGGGCACGTGGCAGCCAGCTGCCTGCGCGCGACCTGGACCAGGGAGCGGCCCGGGAGCGGTTTTTCCGCGGCATACGCAGGTGCGTGGACACGGGATGGGGGCTGAGCGGCGCCACGGCAGTGTTTGGGCGGACGATGTTGTCAGGTGCTTGTGCGAGCAGCCGAGGGGGACATTTGTGGAGGGTGCCACAACCAAGATGGCGGCGCGACTCGGGGTGCTTGACCTTCTAAAGATGGCGGCGAAAAGGGCGGGAAAAAATGAGGACCCCCATGTGTGTTTATCAGACTGCCTGCACAAAAATCCCGACCACGGGGCCGCCCGAGGACAATTTTCTGTGACGTCTCCAGGTGTAGGGACACGGGCTGTGGGTTCAGCCGCGCCGCAGGCGGGTTCGGGTTACTCATTTTAGTCAGGCGCCTGTGTTAGACACCTATGGGGGGCCTTAAGGGGCGCCACAACCAACATGGCGGCTCGGCTCGCTGCTGTTGACCTTCTAAAGATGGCGGCGGGGAGGGGCGAAAGTGACGTAATGCTCTCTGCCACCAAAAAAGGCGAGGTGTGACGAAAATGACCGAGAGTTGCCGAACAGCCGAAAAGAGCCGACGGCTTACGGAAATCGCCGAGTGTTGCCGAACAGCCGAGAATAGCCGACCCCTGACTGAAATGACCGAGTTTCTCCGAACAGCCGAGAATAGCCGACTATTGACGGAAATCGCCGGGTTTCTCCGAACAGCCGAGCCCAGCCGAGTTTCCCCGAACGTCGCCCCCTCAGCCGAACCGAACGAGCCGGGGGCAGTTCCGGGCGCTCCCGGCCGGTGTCCGCCGTCACTGCCGCTTCCTCGGCGGGCCATTCGAAGGCGGCGTCGGGGCCGCTGCCGATCCCCCGGCGGGCGGGCGGGACACGCTGGCGCTGTGCCCGGAGCTGGAGCACTCGCTGTCGGCGCTGGAGCCGAGCCGGGGGTTCCCGGGGAAGGCGGCAGGAGAAGCCGGTAAAACGCCCGGAGTGCTCGTGTGGCCCTGAGAGCCCCCGGAACATTATTTGGGGATGGTCTGTGCCAGCCGCTTATGGCCTCATGGAGAGGGATTTCTCACAAGGACACGCAGTGATGGACAAGGGGAACGGCTTCATCAGGATGAAGGGAGGCCGGTTTAGATTAAATATCAGGAAGGAATTGTTCCCTGGGAGGGCGGCGGGGCCCTGGCACAGGTTCCCCAGAGAAGCTGTGGCTGCCCCTGGATCTGGTGGAAGGTGTCCGTGCCCTGGGTGGGGCTGGAATGGGATGAGCTTTCCCTTCCACAATTCAGTGATTCTGGTGGTCTGGCTGAGCTCAGTCAGCCTGAGGAGCTGTTGCAATTTCAGGCTGAAAGGTGAGTGCTTGTATTTTACACAGTGTAAAGCAAGAATGAACACCTAAAAAAATTCTACTGCATGATTTTTTTAATATAAAAAGCATGGAGAGAGGTGCTTCCTTTTATTTTCTTCTGATTCAGTTGTATTTCTCACTTACAGCACAGTAGAAACCCTGTTCTGCTCTGGCTGCTGAAGGACACTGCAGCATCTCCAGGTGTACCTGAAGGGATCTCCACACCGAGAGAGATTTGTTCTGTTTCAGTATTGACTCTGTTGAAAGGTGAACGCAGAATGTCCATGGGTCACCCTGCCAGCTCCACTTGGCTCAGCAGGCATCGCACGGAGGGCACTCCTGTCATCTCTCTGGTGAGTCTGGAGGTGGGTTTTTCTGCTGCTTTGGGGCTGTGCTGGGACCCCTCAAATTCCAGTCAGAGGTGCTGGGCACTGCTGGGCCTTGGGGACACCACTGAGAGGCGGCTGCTTTGGTTTCTTAATACCTGGAAATCCATGGATTGCTGGGTGATTTCCATAAGTTCTCCTATTTTGTAGGAGCTGCAGGGTGAGGTCAGTATTCTGAGGGAGGCCCTGGCAAAGATGCCGAGGGCAAAGAACACGGAGCATCCGGAGGCTTCTCCCACCTGAGTTTCTCCTGGAGCGTGCTGCGTGTCATGCTGGATGTTTAACCTGGCTTTGGGGTGTTCTCCTGCAGTCCCAGCTCTAACTGCTGCCCCTGAGCCGAGGCCTTGCTGTGTCCCAGCACTAAACCTGGCAGGTGGGTCCTGCTTTTCCAGCCCTTTAATCCCACGGGCAATCCCAGATTCCCGGAGCTCCCCTGGGCCCAGCCTGGACTCGCTCCCTGGGAGCTGCACTTCAGTCTGCCTGAACCAAGGACCTCCTGTTTGAAACTTTATTCCTGCTGTTTTTCCTCTTGCAGGTAGTTGGCAAAAAAGGAGAGAGCCAGTGGGAAGTGGAGGCACTGGAAGGCCTTATCCCAGTGCAGGGTTCCCACTTTTCTCTCTGACTCCTGGAGAAATGCCTGAGCATGACCAGAGACTGTCAGTTTGATTTCCTGCCCTTTACAGTAAATCGTGGCTTTCAGCTGGTTTGTGTTCCTGGTGTCATCCTCCTCCTCCTCCTCCATGGATTTGTAAATAGAATTCCTGACTTTTGCTGAGTTGAATTTTCTTATTCCAGGATTTGTGGCTCTTTGGTTCCACTGAAACTTCCCAACTCTGCTGGGAGTTTCATCTGTCAAATCCAAGTAAGATTGGCGTTTCTTTGGATTATTACTCCCACAAACTAGAGATCATTCTGGAATAGGAGTAAATAGGCATGTTTAACTCCCTCTTCCCTTGAAAATCAGAGCAGAGGAAGCAGATTTGAAATCATCATTCCATGGACTTCCACAGACTTCCTGGCTGTTCCAAAAGTTTTCCATGTTAGAAATTCCTGAGCTTGTTTTCCAGGCAAGCTGGGAGTTAGATATTATTCCTTCCTTTTATTTGATGTTTTTCCTCTCTCTGATTTTAGTAAGGCTATATATTTTTTTTCCTATTTTCTATCCTAATTGGAATTTTGCTAATTCTTAGGGGACATTTCCAAGGAAATTTCCCCAGTTAAGGTTGGTAAATCAGGAATGTGTCAGCACCATATCCACAGAATTCTGGGAATTCCCAGAAAAACTTGTAAAATGTTTAATTGCCTTGATTCATCTCGTTTTCAAGTTCAACTGAGTGTGTTTTTAATTACATAAGTTCCATTAAAACTTAAATCCCGGCCTAGTTGCTGTTCCTTGGACACAATGGGGTGGTTCTTTCCTGCCTTGGCACATGTGGGTGTTCATCCCAAGTGAGCTTCCTGCTAAAACAGAATTTGTTTCCAAGCAAAACTGGGAATTGTCTAGAAAACCTTAATTTCTGGGAGGCACTGGGTTTGTTTTCCCTATCCCTGCCTAATCAAGAAAACTCCTGGGGCCTGTGTTAGGCAGTGGCATGAGGGGAGGGCTGTGTTTATTTAATTTCGTATTTTATTTTACTTATTGTTTATTTTATTTTTTACTTTTTGATTTTTGTATTTTATGTTAAATATTGTATTGTGGTTAATGTTTTAATATATTTTTTGTTTTGTCTTTTTAAAATGCTTTTGGTTTATTTCTTTAATTTTTATATTTTTAGTCTATTATTTATTTTTAAATTTTTCAATTTTTTCTTTATTACTTTTTAAAATTTTAATGACTTTTATTTTTAAAAAAATTTATGGATATTATTTCAGTTTTTACATTCATGCTATTTATTTAGTATTTTTAAATTTTTAAATTATATTTAAAATTTATTTTAGATTTTATTTATTTTCTTTTTTTACTTTTTTATTAACTTTTGAGGTTTTTTAAAAATTTTTATTTTGTTTTATTTTATTTTATAATTTTTTTTTCGTGTTTTCATTGTTCCTTTTTTATTCCTTACTCTTTTTTTTCCCCCGAGTATGTGGAAGTTTGGTACTGCCCCCATCTCGGGCCGGGCGGAGCGTGGGGCGGAGCGTGGGGCGGAGCGTGGGGCGGAGCGTGGGGCGGAGCGTGGGGCGGAGCGTGGGGCGGAGCGTGGGGCGGAGCGTGGGGCGGAGCGTGGGGCGGAGCGTGGGGCGGAGCCGGGGGGGGCGGGCGGAGCCGGGGGGGGGCGGGCGGAGCCGGGGGGGGGGCGGTGTTCTCGGTGTTTGGGTTTTGTCTGGGCTTGTCAGCCAAGTCATAAACAAGCCAATTCGGCTCCTGAACTCTCCAATGAATGTTTAAAACGCTTCCACAGAAAGACAAGTTATTAGTGATTCCAAAGAAATATTTGTAAATGAAGGGTAACGATTTCTGGGGAATTTCCTTAGGAATTATGAACCTCAGGCATATGGATTTTCGGGGGTGGAATCCCAGTTCCAGCCTCGGGCACCTGCAGGAGAAGAGGGGTCCTTATCCACAGCAAGGGAAGCCTGGTGCCCCATCGTGTCAGGTGCAGACAATGAACCGTCCCGGGAATGAACAGCAAGTCCCCTCTGCCTCACCCTCAGACTGAGAGCAGCTGCAGGTGAGAGATGGCACAGGATGGGGAGGGGAGAGAGCAGCCCCAGGTGTGAGCTGGGAACAGTGAGGGGGGACAGAGCAGGCACAGGTGGGGCTGTGATGGATAACGATGGGGCGGTTCCAGGTTGAGAAGGCAGCCCCAGCTCATTTTGGTATTGAGGAGTGAGGAGCTCACGCTGAGGTCCTGGCTGTGGCTCATGAGGAGCACGTGGGTTTAGAGCGTTACTTGGGAGGCGATGGGGATCAAACCTTTCTACCCAGCAGCAGCAGAAGGTCAACCAGTGTGGGTTTATAGAGGGGACTTTTTTTTCCTTTTCAGCTTCATCTTAATAAACCCGCCCCGGTGCTCCCAGACGAAAAAGGAGTTATGGAGACAAAAGGAGTTCAAATTGATCGAAGAAACTCCTTTTTTCTATTGTTGTCTGTGTTTAAAGTGGAGGGATTTTCTTTTCACCTGGAATTTTAATGAATAGTGGCACTTCTATGTGGCTTTTATTCAATATGATGTTCTTAGGTGGTGCGTAGTGTTTTGTGTGACTTTTTTTGGTATTATTTGTTATATATAATTTGGGTTTTGAGCAAAGGTAACTTTATGTGTGGGTTTGTTTGTATTTGAGGTAGAACTGATTTAAGTAGCTTTTTTGCGAGACTTCTGAAATGTGTTGTTGGGGTTTTGTGTGTTGTATGGAGGGATCCAGGTTGGGTAGAGCTGGTTTTTTCTGTTTGGTGGTTTTTAGTGATTTATTGTGTAGCTTTATTCTGTTTGTAGGTGGTGTGATGAGGGATATGTGGTGTATTTAATTCATGTTTGGTTTCATAGTTCATATTGGTCAGAGTGTTTTTGAACTGAGTTTTGTTGTTGAATTATTTTTGGGGGATATTGTGTTTTTCCAGGGTTTATTGTCTAAGGTTTACAGTGGTGTAATTGGCTGTGGTGTGAGGTGTAGGGGAGGCTTTTATTTATTTAGTGGTGGCTTTTATCATAGGGAGCATCTAGTGTTTGTTTTAGTGGGTTTGGGACAGTGTGATGTAGTTCATTTTTTAGGGTTTCTTAATATTTACAATTAAATGATTTTTTATTGTGTTATAGGGGTTTGTTTATTTAGCATGCTTGACTACAGTATACATTTTATAGTTTTGGATAATTTAGGAGATATTGTTTGTAGTCTAATGGATCTTTTGGTTTTGTGTGTATTTATAGGTGGTTTGTTTGTTTTGATGGTTTTGAGGAATTAAGAGTTCATTGAGTTAGGAATAATTGTTTTTGGTGCTGTTAATTTAAGTATATTTGTGCTACTTTTATTTCTATGGATTGAATTGTTTGTTGTTGTGGTTTAGGGTAAACCTGAGAGGAAACTTTTGAGTGGGTTTTTTTTAGAGAGTAAACTAAAATGGTCTCTCTTTTAAATTGGTTTGGGAAAGAACTTCTTTGGAGAAAAATGGGAAAAACTATTTTTTTAACAAAGTGCTCACAAGGATAAAGAGTGAATGACATAAAATAATAAAACTTTCTGTTATTCTGTGGCGAGATGGTAAATTCAGAATGTCCTTGCTGTGGGTTGTAGCTCCTTTGGTCTCTTGTCAGCTGTTCTGGTGTTGATAAAATGCTGAGGTCCAGGCCCTGTGGCTGCAGGTTCAGCTCTCGGTGCTTCTCTGGGTTTTTCAGTCTGCAGCAGGTTTAATGAGCCCTAAGAAAAGGGGGGAAAAAATCAGTGCAGGGATCTTCCCTGCCCTAAAACTAACAACTAACAAAGAGCCATCAGATCTGTGTGCTGCAGTCTGTCTGTGTCTCAGCTGAATACACTGGAGAGGGAATGCAGAGGGGTGACCACTGTTCTCTTAAAACAAGCTGTGTGCTTTTTCTTTCCTTGCTTTGCTCTCCAAATCCATCTGAAAGGTACAGAAGGCATTTGTGAAGGAGTTATTTTAACTATTTGATGGTTTTTGGCACTTCAAGTACTTGTTTTGGAGTGTTTGGGGTTTTGAGTTAGTTATAATGGGATAATTTTACTTCTAATTAGGTGTTTTTAGGTTTTATTGCAGTTAAAAGTTGTGACTTTCTTGTTTTGTTAGTAGAAATAGAAAATAGGTTTTGATTTTGTATATAGTGATGGGATTGGTGTATTAGTGTGGACTAAGGATTTAAAAGTCTGTAGTTTTGATGTGTTAGCTTAATGAATTTATAGTTTAAAAGACATGGGGTTTATGGTTCTTACTTGGTTAGAGGCAGGTCTTTAAATTGGGGGGGTTCTGGGTGTGTATTTTGGAGGTTTTTTGAGGGGAATGGACATGGGGTTATTTTTATTATATTTGGAAAATGGACTACGAGTAATAAGAGTTGGCTTTTTTTTTGCTGGACTTTTGTTTGCATTTATTAAAATTGATATATTTGTGTGGTCAGGGTCATGGTGTTTCTGGTGCAACTCTAAGCCTCCATTATTGTTTGTGTGTTTCAGGTGGTCCAGTTGTCTCACACTGAGATGTCCTCACTGACCAGCCAACAGCCCTGCTGAGATCATCCCTGGATGTTTGGTTTTCTTTATGGCACCTGACTGAGAGACAACAGCCCGGTGACAGCAGGAATTTCCCAGAGGCAGAGACAGCCTTCCTTGGCACCTGATGTGGATTCTCATCCCTGGACATCCCAGAGATAAGTGAAGGACTCAAAGCCACAGAGGGGGTGAAAGTGGGGTGTGGGTTGGGAGTCACCGGGAGGGATTTTTGGGTCAGGTTTGGAGATGGGGATGTCCAAGATGTGACCCCTTTAGGGCACGTAAAGGGAAGGTCTCACAGTGCTGAGGTGAACAGGGCAGAGCAGTCCCAGGGCACGTTGTGTCACTTGTCTGTTGTGCACTCTGTGTCTTTTGTGTGTCCTGTGTGGTGTGTCTTTTTCCTCAACCCTTCAAGGGGTTTTTTGGAGACCTCAGGCATCGTTCTTAACATCTCCCTGTTCCTTGGCCAGGCACTGATATCATTGAACTTTGACTCAGGTGCTCAGACACACATCAGAATCCATCTCTCTTCACAACCATCCAGGCTGGTGCCTTTCCAGGTCTTGTTCTGAGCTGTATCCACAGCTGTGCACTGCTGTGATCCATTCAGGTGGATTAGGTCTTGTCAGAATGCAGAGACAGGTACAGGATTCTGACCGTAGGATTCTCAGGCATCCATCTCTGCTTTTCTTGGGATCAGTGATCCCGTTGGCATCTTCTTCCTGCAGGGTTCTCTGAGCCTGGTCAGCTCCCCATGGGTCTCACCTCGGTCATCTCATTGCGAGTTCTCTCGGTCCTCAGGGTCATTCTTCTTGCTGAGATATTTCTGTCCCTGTTGTGTCCCCCCTTTTGTCCTGTCCTGTGTCACGGGTGTTGGTGTGTTTGGCTTGGAGCTGCTCTGCCTTGTTGCTCAGTCTGGGTGTGGGGGGAATGGGACAAGTCTTGGGTGTTGAAATTTGTCATGTAGGGTGTAGTTGGACTGTAGAGGGTATCCCTGGATTGACACAAAGTGTCTGGAGCTGTCGAGTTCTCCTGCAGCACTTTGACTCTTGTCCTGACTTTGTTTCAGGTGCAGATGGATTAAATCCATGGCAGAGTGCCCCATCCCGGGTGAGGGGGCTCCCCTGAGAAGGTCAGTCACTGTTTGTGTTTGCAGGGGAGTGTAAATGGTGGCCATGTCACAGCACTGCTCTTTGTCTTTATTTTTAGGAGGCAAAGCTGGATATCAGCAGTCAAGGTGAAGTGGACGAGGTGAGCAGTGATGGGTGGACAGAAGCAGTTACTATTGCTCCAGCCTCACTTGCTGGTGGAACTCTGAGCATCCAGTGCTGTGTGTTTTAGGTGTTCCACTCACACGATGCCGAGCTCCCCTCACCAGCTGGACCCTGGGAACATTACAGGACTGTGTGGTGAAGACTTGACCTTCTCCATTTGAAGGGGCCATCCAGGTGGGCTTTGGTAACAGCCGAGGAGTTGAGGTGTGTCAGGGAGGAGGAGGGAGGCTCTGCTCAAGTTTCAGCAGTGCCACATCACCTTGTCTGCTCTTAACCCAGGCACACCCCGCAGTGTTGGTGTCTGAGCACAGCTGGAGCACAGGGCCCGAGGACCTGGGTGTGCTCAGGAGGTGGTGAGTAGCAGAATTGCTGGTTTTTGGCCCATGTGCTGCTGAGATCACATGGTCACATTTGCTTTTCTTTATTGTAGCTGACTGAGAGACACCAGCCCAGTGGCAGCAGGAATTTCCCCGAGGGAGAGGCACCTTCTTTGGCTTTTGACATGGATTGGCATCCCCAGATGTCCCAGAGATAAGTGGAGGGCTGGGAGCCACAGAGGGGATGAAAGTGGGGTGTGGGGTCAGGGGTCACCAGGAGGGGGTTTTAAATCAGGTTTGGAGATGGGGATGTCCAAGATGTGACCCCTTTAGGGCACATAGAGGGAAGGTCTCACAGTGCTGAGGTGTGCAGGGCAGAGCAGTCCCAGGGCACGTCGTGTCACTTGTCTGTTGTTCACTCCGTGCCTTTTGTGTGTTTTGTTTTGTGTGTCTTTTGCCTTAACCCTTCAAGGGGTCTTTTGGAGACCCCAGGCATTGTTCTTAACATCTTCCTATTCCTGGTGCTGATACCAGGCCAGGCATCAAACCATGACTCGGGAGCTCAGAGGCTCCTCAGAATCCATCTCTCTTCACAAATGTCCAGGCTGGTGCCTTTCCAGGTCTTGTTCTGAGCTGTATCCACAGCTGTGCACTGCTGTGATCCATTCAGGCGGATTAGGTCTTGTCAGAATGCAGAGACAGGTACAGGATTCTGACCATAGAATTCTCGGGCATCCATCTCTGCTTTTCTTGGGATCAGTGATCCCGTTGGCATCTTCTTCCTGCAGGGTTCTCTGAGCCTGGTCAGCTCCCCATGGGTCTTACCTCGGTCATCTCATTGCGAGTTGAGGACCTCATCTCGGTCCTCAGGGTCATTCTTCTTGCTGAGATATTTCTGTCCCTGTTGTGTCCCCCCTTTTGTCCTGTCCTGTGTCACGGGTGTTGGTGTGTTTGGCCTGGAGCTGCTCTGCCTTGTTGCTTAGTCTGGGTGTAGGGGGAATGGGACAAGTCCTGGGGAGTTGAAATTTGTCATGTAGGGTGTAGTTGGCCTGTAGAGGGTATCCCTAGATGGACACAAAGTGTCTGGAGCTGTCAAGTTCTCCTGCAGCACTTTGAATTTTGTCCTGACTTTCTTTCAGATGCAGGGGGATAAAATCCACCCTTTTGTTTCCCCCGAGTATGTGGGAGGTTGGCTCTCAGCAAGGAAGAAGTTGAGAAATGACCTCCCTGTCTGCTGGACGTCTGGATATAATTGAGAGTGCAGTTACTAAAAATTCTCTGTGTTTTCTACTAAATTAATAAACCTGAACTGAGAAAGCTGTGATCACCGTGGTGCCTGTTTTTTCCTTTCCGGTCTCATTCTACCCATGTACAGTGTTACCAGCAGGAGCTTGATGTCGAAGTGTATTTCAGAGGCAGAGATAAAATAATATGGACATTTTATTTTGTAGCTCTTTGAACCTCCTTGTTTATTAGCCAAGAAATCCAAAACAAACTCCCTCTCCCCAAAAGCACACAGAAAGAGAAAATATGCCCATATTATTTTAATAACGATTAAATATTTATCTCTTAGAAAACCAGGCTCATTCAATTCTAATTAACTGTGGTTCTGATGTGTTAGGTCAATGAATTCATATACTTTAAAATATCGGTAAAATTGGAAAGAAGTAAATACGAATTGAAAATAATACAAAAAAATAAAAATATAAGTAACAGTATGAGAACTATAAAATATGAAAGATAATAGGAATAGATACAGTATTGATACACTATATTATTACTTGTTCTGTTTATTATAATATGTAAAATATACTTAATATAATGTACATGATATAATAGATAAATTTGTAATGGTTATTAGATATATCAAAGGAAGAAATAGAAGTTATTTTGAAATGCAGCCTAAACTGAAGGCTTTTTTGGATTAGGTATGGTTGATGGCAGGCGATTTGTAAGGCAATGCTGCCATCCTGTGGATAAAGATCGGTACTGCAACTGTCCCCCGTGCCGGTCCCGAGAGCTGTGCGGCAGTGCTGCCATCCTGTGGACATACAGCGGTACTGCAATTCTCTCCCGTGCCGGTACCCGAGGTGAGCAGCAGCCCCGGTCTCTGAGCTCACGGGCAGTTTTGCCGCCCGAGGACCGAAAAATCACGGCCAAAAAGGCGAGAAAAAAAAAGAGGGGACCCAGGGCACGTGGCAGCCGGCTGCCTGCGCGCGACCTGGACCAGGGAGCGGCCCGGGAGCTGTTTTAGCGGCCCACGCAGGTGACGGACACGGGATGGGGGCTGAGCGGCGCCACGGCAGTGTTTGGGCAGGCGATGTTGTCAGGCGCTTGTGCAAGCAGCCGAGGGGGACATTTGGGAGGGTGCCACAACCAAGATGGCGGCGCGACTCGGGGCGCCTGACCTTCTAAAGATGGCGGCGAAAAGGGCGGGAAAAAATGAGGACCCCCCATGTGTGTTTATCAGACTGCCTGCACAAAAATCCCGACTACGGCGCCGCCCGGGAACAATTTTATGTGCCGTTTCCAGGTGTAGGGACACGGGCTGTGGGTTCAGCCGCGCCGCAGGCGGGTTCGGGTTACTCATTTTAGTCAGGCGCCTGTGTTAGACACCTATGGGGGGGCCTTAAGGGGCGCCACAACCAACATGGCGGCTCGGTTCGCTGCTGTTGACCTTCTAAAGATGGCGGCGGGGAGGGGCGAAAGTGACGTAATGCTCTCTGCCACCAAAAAAGGCGAGGTGTGACGAAAATGACCGAGAGTTGCCGAACAGCCGAAGAGCCGACGGCTGACGGAAATGACCGATTTTCTCTGAACAGCCGAGCCCAGCCGGGTTTCCCCGAACAGCCGAGCCCAGCTGAGTTTCTCCGAACGAGCCGCGCCCGCCCGAGCCGGGGGCAGTTCCCGGCCGGCCCCGGGTTGGTGTCCGCCGTCACTGCCGCTTCCTCGGCGGGCCATTCAAGGCGGTGTCGGGGCCGCTGCCGATCCCCCGGCGGGCGGGCGGGACACGCTGGCGCTGTGCCCGGAGCTGGAGCACTCGCTGTCGGCGCTGGAGCCGTGCCGGGGGTTCCCGGGGAAGGCGGCAGGAGAAGCCGGTAAAACGCCCGGAGTGCTCGTGTGGCCCCGGGAGCCCCCAGAACATTGATTTGGGGGGGGTCTGTGCCAGCCGCTTATGCCCTAATGGAGAGGGATTTCTCACAAGGACACGCAGTGATGGACAAGCGGAAGGGCTTCCTCAGGATGAAGGGAGGCCGGTTTAGATTAAATATCAGGAAGGAATTGTTCCCTGGGAGGGCGGCGGGGCCCTGGCACGGGTTCCCCAGAGAAGCTGTGGCTGCCCCTGGATCTGGTGGAAGGTGTCCGTGCCCTGGCTGGGGCTGGAATGGGATGAGCTTTCCCTTCCACAATTCAGTGATTCTGGTGGTCTGGCTGAGCTCAGTCAGCCTGAGGGGCTGTTGCAATTTCAGGCTGGAAGTTGAGTCCTCATAACTTACACTTGCATAAAAGCAAGAATGAACACTTAAAAAAATTCTAGTGCATGATTTTTTTTTAATATAAAAATACAAGGAGAGATGCTTCCTTTTATTTTCTTCTGATTAAATTGTATTTCTCACTTACAGCACAGTAGAAACCCTGTTCTGCTCTGGCTGCTGAAGGACACTGCAGCATCTCCAGGTGCACCTGAAGGGATCTCGACACCGAGAGAGATTTGTTCTGTTTCCGCATTGACTCTGTTGAAAGGTGAACGCAGAATGTCCATGGGTCACCCTGCCAGCTCCACTTGGCTCAGCAGGCATCGCACGGAGGGCCCTCCTGTCATCTCTCTGGGGAGTCTGGAGGTGGGTTTTTCTGCTGCTCTGTCCCAGAGGGGTTTTCTGTATTGCTGCTGTTGGCATCGTAGTGCTGAGTTGTGAGGAACATCACCTGTGTAGGGCAAATCCTACAAAAAACCCAAACAAAACTGCCTTTTGTATGAGAAATTGCATTTTGTCCAGGAAAATCTCACCGGGCTCAGGGCACAGGAGGGTTCCTTCCCATCTGATCAGGAGAATACACAAAGCAAACTCATAAAGGGCCTGGCTGGAGCCTGTTGGGGCCAGTATTAGCAGCAGGAAGGGTGGCCAGAGGGGCTCAGGCAGGGCTTGGGGTGGGTCTGACCTGCACTGGCCACGTCTGCTCTGTCCTTGCTGAGGAGGGCAAAGGCAAATCTGACGACTGAGTGTGTGCTTGAGACTCTCACTCAGCAGTCTGAGGATCTGTCTAGAAAATGGAAGCGGGCTTGGGTTTAGTTTGGCGTACAGCACTTAAAAGTGGTCTTCAGATATTCTTCAGTAACTTTATCCTGAATTAAGGCTCCACGCCAGAGTTCTTTGGTGCAAGCATTGTTCTAATAGACGGCTTTTCATTGGGGCTGGTTTTAATGTCTCTATTTTTTTTCTGAAGTCTCTATTTATTTTGATGTCTTATTGTGGATGTTCAGCCTCAGACTCTGGACAGTGGTTTGGGGATTTTTTCCCTTCATTCCCCAGCTATAATACCTTTTTTTTTTTTTTCCCCTCCCCCATGGCAGTAAAATTCTCTAAAGCACTAAACCGGCTGCAGAATGGCATTTTCTCAGAGAGTAATGCTGCTTCTCCCAGCCAGCACTGCACTGTTCTTGGTGTTATTTTTCACTGTTTCCTGTAGCCCCAGAATCCGTGGCTGTCCCTCAGGGTTCTGAAGGAGCACTGTATTTGGATTTTTGGCTTCAGGATCTCAACGGTGGCATCTGGGCTCTATTCTAGGAACCCTGGAAAAGCAAGCTCTTATTCGTGAGGAACCATTAACTCTTGAAAGTCGAGCTGTCTTGCAAGAGGTGCTGCAAAGGGTGAGATTTAACCTTATATCATTTTTTTTAATCATCTCTGTGAAACCTTAATGTGCTTCAGCAGTTTCTGCGGAACAGATGATTTCGCCCCGAGCATTTCAGTGCATTGTAACACGTACTGGACTGCTTCATGTCATTGCTATCTTGTGTCATGGAAGATCTTCAGCAAGTTTTCCTTCAGTTTTCATGGTAATCAGCATTTTGTGTTTATCCAGCACAGCATCAGGTTCCTATTTGTGTCTCAATAATTTGACAGGTTGTTTTTGGTTAGTTCTGATTCACTTCTCCAGATCTTGACTTAACTTTGAGTCACGTCTCTTCTGCCTTTTGTGCAAATGGACTTAATGTTGTTGCTGTCACTTTGTATTGAAATATCGAGCAGCTTTTACTTCTGGGGTTTCCATAGTCTGCTCTTGGCAGGTCCAGCCTGTGCTTCAACCTGGAGCCCTCAGTCCGCAGGGAAATGGACCTTTGGGAAGTTCTTACAGCTCTATTTAATGCTTTGTGGATGATGCTGATTTTCTGGAGGTAGGCTGTCCATTCTGACCCATTTTCTTCTCTCTCCTTGCAGGCTGGACCTGCTGAAAGCCTGAGGCGAGACCAGGATCTGCAAAATCTCTGAGTCTGTCTTGCTGAGGCTGAAGCCATGTTTGCTGTCAACGGTGACATTGTGGAAGATGCTAAAGACTGAAAACTTTGGGGTTTTTCCCCTGAGTCACCAGACTCTGTCTGCGGCTGTGCCCTGTATATCTCTTAAAAGAGTTTCTGGGTTTAGAAAGGTTTTAAATACTTCAATATTTTTCTATAACTCAATTATAAAGGATCATGCTGTATCATTGTGGTGTTAATTACTCCATTTGAGTTGGTTAATTAAAGCAAATTATTGGTTTGAGGGTTTTGAGCAACCCTTGGGATGGCCCCTGGAGCTGGCAGCTCTTGTTTAATTTCCCTTCATTCCTTTAATGTCTTTCAATTATTTCTTAAGCAATTACTGCAATTAGGATATCCAATGAGGACAGCAGAATTTCTGCCTTATTGGATTGGGAAATCCAAGCCGAGGTCCTTGGAGAGACTGAGGGGATGGGGAGCTGAGCCTCAGGCTGGGTTTTGACAGTGGGAGTTAGGTGAGGAAGAAAAGAGAGATCCCTCAAAAAGTGATTAAGGCCAGTTCTGCTGGCTTTGGGTGCTCCTACCCCAAAAATTCATTCTGGTTAAATGGGACTTGAAGAAGGCGGGGCGCTGGGCGGACTCGGGGTGGAGCCGGGGCACTGTGGGGCGGGGCCAAGAGGCGGCCGGGGGCGGGGCCGGGCAGTGCCGGGGGCGGGGCCAAGAGTCGGCCAGGGGCGGGGCCCAGAGGCAGCCGGGGGCGGGGCCGGGCAGTGCCGGGGGCGGGGCCAAGAGGCGGCCAGGGGCGGGGCCGGGCAGTGCCGGGGGCGGGGCCCAGAGGCAGGCGGGGGCGGGCAGTGCCGGGGGCGGGGCCCAGAGGCAGCCAGGGGCGGGGCCGGGCAGTGCCGGGGGCGGGGCTCCACGGGCGCGGGGCGGGTCCCAGGTGCCAGGACCCCGGACCCCACCGGAGAGTTCCACACCGAGCTCATGGAGCATCGGCATTTTCCGGCACCGATTTGAATCCCCGCCCGGCTCCCAATTGGCGGGCTCGCTGAGGCATCGGCAGCGCTGATTGGACAGCGGGTCCCGGGAACCGCCCCCGGCTCCGCCCCGCGCTCAGCACCGACCCCGATCCCCCCCGGCCCCGATCCCCCGGCACCCACAGGTGAAGCTGTAATGGATAACGAGGGGACACACCAGGCACAGGTGGGAGTTGTAATGGATAACGAGGGGGCGGTTTAAGAGGGGGAGCCTCAGCTCAGTTCGGTATCCAGCTGAGAGCAGTGAGTGCTCGGGTCCTGGCTGTGGCTCTTGGAGTGAAGGCAGGAGCACGTGGGTTTGGAGCGTCACTTCTGGAGGCAACGAGGGACAAACCTTTATACCCAGCAGCAGCAGAAGGTAAGCCAGTGTGGGTTTATAGGGGGGACTTTTTTTTCTTTTTCAGCTTCGTCTCACCAATCCCTTCCCGGTGCTCCCAGAAGAAAAAGGAGTTATGGAGACAAAAGGAGTTCAAGTTGATTGAAGAAATTCTTCTTCTGTTGCTGTCTGTGTTTAAACTGGAGAGATTTTCTTTTCTCCTGGAATTTTAATTAATAGTGGCCCTTCTTTGTGGCTTCTTTTCAATATGATGTTCTTAGGTGGTGTGTAGTGTTTTGTGTGACTTTTTTGGTGTTATTTATTGTGAGTAATTTGGTTTTTGAGTGAAGGTAACTTTATGTGGGTTTGTTTGTATTTGAGGTAGAATTAATTTAAGTAGCTCTTTTTGAGAGACTTCTGAAATGTGTTATTGGGGTTTTGTGTGTTGTGTGGAGGGATTCAGGTTGGGTAGAGCTGGTTTTTCTGTTTGGTGGTTTTTAGTGATTTATTGTGTGGCTTTATTCTGTTTGTAGGTGGTGTGATGAGGGATATGTGGTGTATTTATTTCATGTTAGAATTCGTAGTTCACATGGTCAGAGTATTTTTTAACTGAGTTTTGTTGTTGAATTATTTTTGGGGTATATTGTGTTTTCCGAATAATTGTTTTTTAAGGTTTATAATGGTGTAGTTGGCTGTGGTGTGAGGTGTAGGGGAGGGTTTTATTTATTTAGTGGTGGCTTTTATCATGGTGAGTGTGTTCTGTTTGTTTTAGTGGGTTTGAGACAGTGTGATGTAGTTAATTTTTTACAGGTTTTTTAATATTTATAATTAGATAATTGTTTGTTTTATTATTGGGGTTTGTTTATTTAGCCTGCTTGACTACAGTGTATGTTTCATATTTTTGCATAATTTAGGAGATATTGTTTGTAGTCAAATGGATCTTTTGGTTTTGTGTGTATTTATAGGTAGTCAGTTTGTTTTGATGGTTTTGAGGAATTATGGGTTTATTGAGTCAGGAATAATTGTTTTTGGTGCTGTTAATTTGAGTATATTTGTGCTGTTTTTATTTTTGTGGATTGATTTGTTTATTGTTCGGTGCTTCTCTGGGTTTTTCAGTCTGCAGCAGGTTTAAACAGTCAGAAGAAAAAGGAAAAAAAAAATCTTTGCTTTAGCTGGCTGAAACTAACAGAGAGCAAAGGAGATCTGTGTGCTGCAGTCTGTCTGTCCTTGGGCTGAACACACTGGACAGGTGTTGGAGTCCAGGGCATCCCTCTGGGCGCCCTGGGAAGTCACAGACCTCGGTAGAGAGGCCTGGGACCCAAGAAAGAGGGTCTGGGGTCTGTGCAGGGGGGTTTGCCTGGCACAGAGCCCAGGAAGACACAGTCTTTGATCTTGGTCCATGAGAAAAACATCTAACACAGAGAAGAATTGCAAGTCACAAAGGTGTTACTGAGAGTAGTGTAGTTATCACTGTGCAGAAGATTTTGTAGTTTTGGATTTTTAGAATGTAGATGCAAAGGGACAAGATGGTGGTTTTAGGGCGGTGCCCTGGGTTCTTCTTCTTCTCCCTTGGCATCCATCTTCTGCAGTGACATGGGCACAAAATAGTTTCAGTGGATTGGATCAAAGTAGAAATGATCGTGTTAGTATAGGTGATAGACATTGGCACAGAATTGTAAACAATGGGTACGTAGTTATCTGTATAAGAGGTAGCGACCTCCCATCACACGGGGGAGTCGCCTTGTGTCCGAGCTGCTGTGAACACCATGGCCGGACACAGGAGGGGAGTCGCCTTGTGTCCGAGCTGCAGTGGACATCATGGCCGGACACAGGGGAAGGGGAGTCACCTCGTGTCCAGGCTGCTGTGAACACCATGGCCGGACACAGAGAATTGTAAGATAAGAACTAATAAACAACGCGAGAAACCAGAAAACCAAGACCTTGAGACTCCTCATCATTCTCGCTCTGAACACCGAGCACCGAGCTCAGCACAGAACACAGAGACACAGAGTCAGACAGCAGACCCTAAATCCTTCAGAGGTCAAGAGGGAAAATCACTCCCTTCGTGCCCACACGAACCACCAGCCAGCTTTGGAATCTCGGGTGAGGAAACAACTGGATTGAAACCCCGAGAATTGGCGTCCCTGGGTGGGCACACGAGTGGGCACATGGATGGGCATGAACGGGCACGAATGGACACCAGTGTGGGCAGAATCGGTGCTTTCCAGTGGACACAGCAAAACCTCTTAAGGAAAGAAGACAAGCTGAGAAGACAGGGGAAGAAATCTCTAACCAGAGACGGCAGCTGATTGCAAATTCATCTCGGACGGACGAGTTCCAAGGGCCCAGGACTCGTCTCCTGAAATCTGCAGGTCGGTGATCAGGAAACCTCCGAACTGAATTTGAGAACACCTGCACTGCATTCTTCGATTTTGGTAAGAACAGTTAAATTTAGAACACGGGAGGAGACCCTCTCCCGGGAAAAATAAGGGAAAAACTTTCTCCGTGCAGCAGCAGTAGTGTAGTGGGGAGGGAGGAAAGAAACACCTTACCCGCTGGCCTCCAGCCAGCACCGGCTTTGTCTGTTGCCAGCAGCAAGCAGCGGTTTCTTTTGCTGGCCGGCAGCCAAGCAGGTTCTTTCGTCTGTTATCAGCAGACGGGTCTCATACACCTCTTACAGGAGGTGGGGAAGGGGAGAGCCATCAGCCTCCTCTGGGTTTTAATAGGAAAGGAGAGATACCAGCACCCTCAGGATTACCGCAGGGAGGTAAAAAAACCCTCGAGACAGGAGAGTCAGCAGATCTCCTTGAGTTTAGCACAGGGGAGACACCAACTTTCCTTGTGTTTGCCACAGTCCTCAGGAATTCAGTCCCAGAAATTCGTCTCGGGAAAGTCAAAACTTCTAATCCATCCCAAGATAAGAACATGCTTGTTTTCGAGGCATGTTCCGTGAGCACGGGACACTTGCCGCAGCAGTGGGGGAGGGAGAAGTGAGACAAAGTGCATCCAGGAGTCTTTTCAGCCCCCCTCAGACACAGCGCGTTCAGACACAGCCTGAAAGTTTTCCACTGCCCTTTCCCCTTCAGCGCAGGGACAGACAGAGAGAGGGGGGAAGGGGGAGTGGAGGAGACACCAGGAAAACAGGGAAAACAAGCCCAGATCGCGTCAGTGGTGAGAGATAACACTGCGGCGTGTGCGCGCGAAAGCGATCGCGATGGGGGCGGCCGGGGAGTGCCCCGTGTCGGGACAGCGCGGGCTGCGGGGGCGGCGCGGGCGGAGCAGGGCCTGTGTCGCGGAGCGCGAGTGAGGAGCCGGAACAGGCAGAGTTGGAAACTACAAACCCCAGAAAGCTTTGCGGTTGGCGCATGTGCAGACACAGAGCCAAGATGGACGGCGCAAGTGCAAAGCAGGAAACTACAAATCCCAGAAAGCCTTGCGGCAGGCAGGGAGCAAGTAGGATGCAGCTCGAGGATCACGATCGCTCCAGG
This sequence comes from Zosterops lateralis, assembly GCF_965231275.1. Classification (NCBI taxonomy): domain Eukaryota; kingdom Metazoa; phylum Chordata; class Aves; order Passeriformes; family Zosteropidae; genus Zosterops; species Zosterops lateralis. Next base: position 82,058 of record NW_028154539.1, read on the forward strand.
CGGGACAAACCCCGACAGAGAGCGAGACGCGGGCAGCGCCGGGGCGGCACAAGCAGAGCCGAGGCAGGCGGTGCCGGCACAGGCAGGACCGGGACAGGCAAAGGCAGAGCAAGCAGAAGAGGCGTGGCCAGGGCGGAGAGTTTCTCTGGGGTGCCAGCCCCTCAGAGCAAGTGCTGCAGAGCCTGACCCCGCCCACAAGCGGCACTTCGATATTGTCAGTCCAGTTCCCTCAACTTTTCCTTTCAGCAAAAGGTAGCCAGGTTTCCCTTAAATTCACTGCACACATCCTTTCTTCATTTATCCTTCGGCTACATGCTGGGTTTACCCTTTTCTTAAGAGTTTTAAGGTTCCCACTCCTCATCCAGGAGAGGAAGGGTTTTTCTTAAGCAGTGCTGCACAGGGATTATGTGCAGCAACAAGAGTTTTAAGGTTCCCACTCCTCATCCAGGAGAGGGAGGGATGCCAGGGATGGCAGTAACCCTCGGGGTTAGGAGGGGCTGCATTCAGGCAAAATAATAATTCAATTAAAGTTACAGGTTTTATGAATTCAGAAGCAGAGATCCGGATTTCATTGGATGTTTGCAAAGCAGCTGCATGATCAGGAGCAAAAGACTTATTGTCATGACATGGAAAAGGATTTTTGATTATAGTATTGATGTATTTGGATCCAAGTTGATTTGTGTTTTAGTATTGTATTGACATTAGAAGTGATTTCTATGTGGTTTTAAGTTCAAGATTTGTTAAGTAAGTAAAGTTGAATTTAAGATAAGGATTGATAAAGTTTAAGTGATAGATTTATATTTTATGAATTTAAAGTTTTATTGTATGTAGGTTTTAAATGTATTTTATGTTAAGATAAGTTAAATAAGTTAAGTATATTAAGTTATAAGATAGATAAGATAAATAAGTTAAGAGAATAAGTTTTAAGAGAATAAGTTAAGTTTTAAGTTAAGTAAGTTAAAGTTAAGATAATAAATAAGTTAAAATAATAAGGTAATAAGTAAGATAAGTTGGTAAAATAAGATAAGTTTAAGATAATAAGTTTTAAGTAATAAGTACTGTGAATTGTATCATGATATACTTCAGGATCCTTCTTTATGTTCTTTAGTTGCTTAAGCATTTCATAATTGTTGTTGTTAAGAGCTTTGTTCCAAAAATGTATTAAAGGATATTACTTTGATAAGGTCAGGGTTTTGGCCACACCTTGACTTTAACTAGAGGAGAGATGTGTTCATCAACAAGCACAGATGTTGCATGTGAAACTTTTCCTGATGGATTTCAGGTTTGAACAAGAGTTGTGCATTTTCCATCAAAGTACAGTTTTAACTAACCTATGGCAAAGAAGCAGCTTTTGTTTCTGCAGATACAGAGCACAAGTGAATTTCTGCAAAGAATGTGGAAATCATGTCAAGCGCAGAAGCTCTGACGGCTTCAAGAGTGGAAAAGAAAGCATGCAGATGTGAACCAGTGTCAAGACTGCAGACATCTTTCATTCTGCGTGCAAGGACTTATATCTTGGGTTTTCTTTTCATTCTGTATTGCATGAATTTGTCAGATGGTTCAGAATCGATTCATGGAAGCATAGAGCAGTTGGGAAATGGAGTGAACAAACTCGGAGAAGAAACCGGATCATGGATGAATGGCATGTTTGATTTCTTCAACCTTTCACGGTTGTGGAAGAAAATTTTGAAAACAATTGTATATATTTTATCGAGACTTGTAATTCTTCTCATGATCGAGTCGTGTTTGCTTTAATGCATATGGCAAAGCAGCCAAAGAGGTGTTTTTTGTGAAAACAAAGGGGGGAGATGTTGGAGTCCAGGGCATCCCTCTGGGCGCCCTGGGAAGTCACAGACCTCGGTAGAGAGGCCTGGGACCCAAGAAAGAGGGTCTGGGGTCTGTGCAGGGGGGTTTGCCTGGCACAGAGCCCAGGAAGACACAGTCTTTGATCTTGGTCCATGAGAAAAACATCTAACACAGAGAAGAATTGCAAGTCACAAAGGTGTTACTGAGAGTAGTGTAGTTATCACTGTGCAGAAGATTTTGTAGTTTTGGATTTTTAGAATGTAGATGCAAAGGGACAAGATGGTGGTTTTAGGGCGGTGCCCTGGGTTCTTCTTCTTCTCCCTTGGCATCCATCTTCTGCAGTGACATGGGCACAAAATAGTTTCAGTGGATTGGATCAAAGTAGAAATGATCGTGTTAGTATAGGTGATAGACATTGGCACAGAATTGTAAACAATGGGTACGTAGTTATCTGTATAAGAGGTAGCGACCTCCCATCACACGGGGGAGTCGCCTTGTGTCCGAGCTGCTGTGAACACCATGGCCGGACACAGGAGGGGAGTCGCCTTGTGTCCGAGCTGCAGTGGACATCATGGCCGGACACAGGGGAAGGGGAGTCACCTCGTGTCCAGGCTGCTGTGAACACCATGGCCGGACACAGAGAATTGTAAGATAAGAACTAATAAACAACGCGAGAAACCAGAAAACCAAGACCTTGAGACTCCTCATCATTCTCGCTCTGAACACCGAGCACCGAGCTCAGCACAGAACACAGAGAGAGACACAGAGTCAGACAGCAGACCCTAAATCCTTCAGAGGTCAAGAGGGAAAATCACTCCCTTCGTGCCCACACGAACCACCAGCCAGCTTTGGAATCTCGGGTGAGGAAACAACCGGATTGAAACCCCGAGAGACAGGGAATGCACAGGAGTGAACACTGTTTTCTTAAAACAGGCTGCGTGCTTTTTCTTTCCTTGCTTTGCTCTCAAAATCAGTCTGGAAGGTACAGAAGGCATTTTTGAAGGAGTTATTTTAAATTTTTGAGGTTTTTTGGTGTTTAAAATATTTATTTTGGAGGTGGTGTGTTTGAAGTTTTGGCTTAGTTATAATGAGATTATTTTATTTTTAATTCGGTGTTTTTATGGTTTTTTTGTAGTTAAAAGTTGAGACTTTTTTGTTATTTTATTAAAAGAAAATAGGATTTGTTTTTGTATACAGTGATGGGATTGGTGTATATGGTGTTGACTAAGGATTAAAAATTCTGTGGTTTTGATGTGTTAGGTTAATGAATTTATATAGTTTAAAAGATGTGGGTTTTATGCTTATTTAGTTAGAGGCAGGTCTTTAAGTTGGGGGTATGCCCAGATATATAAGATATGCATCTTGGAGGTTTTTTGAGGGGAATGGACATGGGGTATTTTTATTATATATTATATTATGCTATACATTATTATATTATATGTTACATAATATATATTATATTATATATTATTATATATATTATAATATACATCATTATATTGTATTATATTGTATTATTGTATTATATTGTATTATTGTATTATATTGTATTAGGTAGTTTGGCTATCAGTAATAAGAATTGGCTTTTTTTTTTGCTGGACTTTTGTTTGTGTTTCCTACAATTGATATATTTGTGTGGTCAGGGCAGTGGTGTTTCTGGTGCAACTCTGAGCATCCCTTATTGTTTGTGTGTTTCAGGTGGTCACTTGTCTCACACTGAGATCCTCTCACCCAACAGCCCTGCTGAGATCATCCGTGGATGTTTGGTTTTCTTTATGGCACCTGACTGAGACAGCAGGAATTTTCCTGAGGCAGAGACAGCCTTCCTTGGCACCTGATGTGGATTCTCATCCCTGAACATCCCAGAGATAAGTGAAGGGCTCAAAGCCACAGAGGGGATGAAAGTGGGGTGTGGGTTGGGAGTCACCGGGAGGGATTTTTGGGTCAGGTTTGGAGATGGGGATGTCCAAGCTGTGACCCCTTTAGGGCACGTGAAGGGAAGGTCTCACAGTGCTGAGGTGTGCAGGGCAGAGCAGTCCCAGGGCACGTTGTGTCACTTGTCTGTTGTGCCCTCAGTGTCTGTTGTGTGTTTTGTTTTGTGTGTCTTTTGCCTTAACCCTTCAAGGGGTCTTTTGGAGACCCCAGGCATCGTTCTTAACATCTCCCTGTTCCTTGGACAGGCACTGATATCATTGAACTTTGACTCAGGTGTTCAGACACACATCAGAATCCATCTCTCTTCACAACCATCCAGGCTGGTGCCTTTCCAGGTCTTGTTCTGAGCTGTATCCACAGCTGTGCACTGCTGTGATCCATTCTGGCAGATTAGGTCTTCTAAAAGTGCACAGTTGAGTGGAGGATTCTGACCTTGGGATTCTCAGGCATCCATCCCTGCGTTTCTTGGGATCAGTGATCCCGTTGGCATCTTCTTCCTGCAGGGTTCTCTGAGCCTGGTCAGCTCCCCATGGGTCTTACCTCGGTCATCTCATTGCGAGTTCTCTCGGTCCTCAGGGTCATTCTTCTTGCTGAGATGTTTCTGTCCCTGTTGTGTCCCCCCTTTTGTCCTGTCCTGTGTCACGGGTGTTGGTGTGTTTGGCCTGGAGCTGCTCTGCCTTGTTGCTCAGTCTGGGTGTGGGGGGAATGGGACAAGTCCTGGGGAGTTGAAATTTGTCATGTGGGGTGTAGTTGGGCTGTAGAGGGTATTCCTGGATTGACACAAAGTGTCTGGAGCTGTCGAGTTCTCCTGCAGCACTTTGACTCTTGTCCTGACTTTGTTTCAGGTGCAGATGGATTAAATCCATGGCAGAGTGCCCCATCCCGGGTGAGGGGGCTCCCCTGAGAAGGTCAGTCACTGTTTGTGTTTGCAAGGGAGTGTAAATGGTGGCCATGTCACAGCACTGCTCTTTGTCTGTATTTTTAGGAGGCAAAGCTGGGTCTCTGCAGTCAAGGTGAAGTGGACGAGGTGAGCAGTGATGAGTGGACAGAAGCAGTTACTATTGCTGAAGCCTCACTTGCTGGTGGAACTCTGAGCATCCAGTGCTGTGTGTTTTAGGTGTTCCACTCACACGATGCCGAGCTCCCCTCACCAGCCAGACAGTGGGAGCATTACAGGACTCTGTGGGGAGGCCTTGACCTTCTCCATTTGAAGGGGCCATCCAGGTGGGCTTTGGTAACAGCCAAGGAGTTGAGGTGTGTCAGGGAGGAGGAGCGAGGCTCTGCTCAAGTTTCAGCAGTGCCACATCACCTTGTCTGCTCTTAACCCAGGCACACCCCGCAGTGTTGGTGTCTGAGCACAGCTGGAGCACAGGGCCCGAGGACCTGGGTGTGCTCAGGAGGTGGTGAGTAGCAGAATTGCTGGTTTTTGGCCCATGTGCTGCTAAGATCACACGGTCACGTTTGCTTTTCTTTATTGTAGCTGACTGAGAGACACTAGCCCAGTGACAGCAGGAATTTCCCCGAGGGAGAGGTGGCCTTTTTTTGTACCTGACATGGATTTGCATCTCCAGATGTCCCAGAGATAAGTGGAGGGCTGGGAGCCACAGAGGGGATGAAAGTGGGGTGTGGGGTCAGGGGTGACCAGGAGGGGTTTTTAAATCAGGTTTGGAGATGGGGATGTCCAAGCTGTGACCCCTTAGGCTGTGTAAAGGGAAAAGTCTCATTTTTGATCCCAGTGCTGAGGTGTGCAGGGCAGAGCAGTCCCAGGGCACATCGTGTCACTCGTCTGTTGTGCACTCTGTGTCTTGTGTGTTTTGTTTTGTGTGTCTTTTGCCTTAACCCTTCAAGGGGTCTTTTGGAGACCCCAGGCATCGTTCTTAACATCTCCCTGTTCCTTGGACAGGCACTGATATCATTGAACTTTGATTTGGGAGCTCAGACACACATCAGAATCCATCTCTCTTCACAACCATCCAGTCTGGTGCCTTTCCAGGTCTTGTTCTGAGCTGTATCCACAGCTGTGCACTGCTGTGATCCATTCTGGCAGATTAGGTCTTCTAAAAGTGCACAGCTGAGTGGAGGATTCTGACCGTAGGATTCTCAGGCATCCATCTCTGCGTTTCTTGGGATCAGTGATCCCGTTGGCATCTTCTTCCTGCAGGGTTCTCTGAGCCTGGTCAGCTCCCCATGGGTCTTACCTCGGTCATCTCATTGCGAGTTCTCTCGGTCCTCAGGGTCGTTCTTCTTGCTGAGATATTTCTGTCCCTGTTGTGTCCCCCCTTTTGTCCTGTCCTGTGTCACGGGTGTTGGTGTGTTTGGCTCAGAGCTGCTCTGCCTTGTTGCTCAGTCTGGGTGTGGGGGGAATGGGACAAGTCCTGGGGAGTTGAAATGTGTCATGTGGGGTGTAGTTGGGCTGTAGAGGGTATTTCCAGATTGAGAAAAAGTGTCTGGAGTTTTCAAGTTCTCCTGCAGCACTTTGACTTTTGTCCTGACTTTGTTTCAGGTGCAGATGGATTAAATCCATGGCAGAGTGCCCCATCCCGGGTGAGGAGGCTTCCCTGAGAAGGTCAGTCACTGTCGATGATGAGAGTCACATATTTCACATTTATTGGCACTCCAGTGCAGGGCACCTGCATTTACAGCTCCAAACAAGTGAGTCCCTTGGTAACCCCCCCTGGGGAGCAGCTGGAGCCTGCTCTGGGCTGGGGGACCAAACACTTGGGGCTGACACAGCTCCACACTGAGGGGGCTTGGTAAAATGCCTTCCTATGTCCTGTGGTTGTTTATTTATTTATTCATTTATTTATTTATTTTTATTTTTTTAAGCTTTCTACAAGGCTTTAACCATCAACCTGGTAAAAATAAACTGTAATGACTGAAGACATGAGAGGCTGGCAGGTTATACACACCAGAGACAGCTTTTTTTTTTTTTTTTTTTTTTTTTTTTTGTTTTTTTTTGTTTTTTTTTGTTTTGTTTTCTTTTGTTTTTGTTTAATAGCTGTGAGACTTACATCTTGATTGTCAGACTCTTTTATGGCCAACATTTGTTAAAAACCTTACTTTGAGATATGCTGCTTCAATAACCAATTTATTGTAAAAATACCTTTAATGTCAGAAGATTAAGGCACTAACACCAACATGCCACCGCCTTAATGTTTAGCAGCAAAACTTGATCTTTACTGAAGTTAAAACTTCATTTTTTTTTCTGCTAGTAAAAGTTAATGAAGGTGTTTATCAGCTTTTGCTGGCCTTTGGTCATACTCAAGGTCATTAAAAAATTGCTCTACTGCTCTAAAATAATTACAGATTTTAGACCTCCCTCATTTTCTCCAGACTAGAAACATGTGAATTGATTTTTTATCTCCTTCCTTTTGGTTTGTGTGGGTTTTAAGCTGCATGGAGAAGGTGTCAGTGGACACGGCACCCAGGGCATGGTGCTGGGGAGGGCAGGAGGGGAAGGAACTGCTCAGAAATCCAGGAGCAGCAGTGGATTGGGAGCTGGTGATCCTGCCTCAGTCGCACTCTCCTGGACAGTCTGTGCAATGATAATATTCCTATTTCCCCTCCTGAACATGGAGTTGGAGGAGAACAGAAGTCTTCGCATTGGTGGGAAGGGGAACACCAGGGAACAACTGCTGTTTGTGTCCTCAGAGAGCAGTGGGGAGAGCCTGAGAGAAACACTGGCTGGCTGAGGGATAGTTGTGTCCCCTCTGGAATAAATCCCTGTGTCTCCTCAGAGCTGCTGGTTTGCAGTAGAGTTTGGGCACATTTTGCTGCAGCTTTGGTTTCTTAATAACTGGAGATCTATGGATTGCTGGGTGCTTCCCATAAGTTCTCCTATTTTGTAGGAGCTGCAGGGTGAGGTCAGTATTCTGAGGGAGGCCCTGGCAAAGCTGCCGAGGGCAAGGAACACGGAGCATCCGGGGGCTTCTCCCACCCGAGTTTCTCCTGGAGCGTGCTGCGTGTCATGCTGGATGTTTAACCTGGCTTTGGGGTGTTCTCCTGCGGTCCCAGCTCCAACTGCTGCCCCTGAGCCGAGGCCTTGCTGTGTCCCAGCACTAAACCCGGCAGGTGGGTCCTGCTTTTCCAGCCCTTGAATCCCATGGGCAATCCCAGATTCCCGGAGCTCCCCTGGGCACAGCCTGGACTCGCTCCCTGGGAGCTGCACTTCAGTCTGCCTGAACCAAGGACCTCCTGTTTGAAACTTTATTCCTGTTGTTTTTCCTCTTGCAGGTATTTGGCAAAAAAGGAGAGAGCCAGTGGGAAGTGGAGCTACTGGAAGGACTTTTCTCTCTGACTCCTGCATAATTCTTTGACCATAACCAGAGCCTCGGTTTCATTTCCTGTCTTTTCCAATAAATCATTGCTTTCAGCTGGAATGTGTTCCTGGTGTCCTCCTCCTCCATGGATTTGTAAATAGAATTCCTGATTTTTCCTAAGTGGAATTTTGTTATTCCAGCAGTTGTGGCTCTTTTGTTCCACTGAAACTTCCCAACTCTGCTGAGAGTTTCTGCTGCCAAATAAAAATAAGATTGGAGGGTTTTTTGATTGTTACTCCCACAAATGCAGATAATTCTTGGATAGGAGTAACTAGACCTGTTGAATTCCCACTTCCCTTTAAAATCAGAGCAGAGGCAGCAGATTTGAAATCATCGTTCCATGACCTTCCACCAAAAGTTTTCAATGTTAGAAATTCCTGAGCTTGTTTTCCAGGCAAGCTGGGATGTAGATATTATTCCTTCCTTTTATTTGATGCTTTTCCTCTCTCTGATTTTAGTGAGGGAATATTTATTTTTTCCAATTTTCCATTCTAATTGGAATTTTGGTACTTCTTAGGGGACATTTCCAAGGAAATTTACCAAAATAAGGATGGTCAATCAGGAATTGTTCAGCACCATATCCACAGAATTCTGGGAATTCCCAGGAGAACTTGCTAAGTTTTAATTACCATGATTCATACCTTTGTAAAGTTAAATTTACTGCATTGTTAATTACATAAATCCCATTAAAACTTAAATACTGGCCTAGTTGTTGTTCCTTGGACACAATGGGGTGGTTCTTTCCTGCCTTGGCACATGTGGCTGCTCAGCCCAAGTGAGCTGCCCCATAAAACAGAATTTGTTTCCAAGCAAAACTGGGAATTGTCTACTAAACCTTATTTTCTGGGAGGCACTGGGTTTGTTTTTCCAATCACTGCATAATCAAGGAAACTCCTGGAGCTGTGTTAGGCAGTGGCATGAGGGGAGATCTGCATTTATTTATTTTCTTCTTTTTATTATTTTTTTTTATTTTTGTATTTTTTATGCTCTTTTATTTTATTGTGGTTTTTATGGGGTTTTTTGTTTGTTTTGTATTCTTTCAAAAAATTATATTTTTTCTTCTATTTTTTAATTTTTAAATTTTAAATTACTTTTAGATTTTTATTTGATTATTTATATTTTTATTTTCATGTTTTATTTAGCATTTTTAATTTGTATTTATTTTAATTTTTTATTAACTTTTATTCAATTTTATTTATTTTTATTTTATTTTTTCTTGTTTTCTTTTTTTCCCATACTCTTTCTTACCCAGAGTATGTGGAAGTTTGGCTGTAAGGAAGAAAGAAGTTGAAAAATAACCTCAATGTCCACTGGATGTCTGGATACAATTGAGAGTGCAGTTAGCAAAAACCCTCTATTTTCTGCTAAATTATAAAACCTGAACGGAGAAAGGTGTCAACACTGTGCTGCCTTTTTTTTTCCTTTCAGGTCTCATTCTCCCCACATACAGTATTACCAGGAATAACTTGATGTCAAAATGTTTTTCAGAGGTAGCAATAAAACTAAGTAGACATTTTATTTTGTTACTCTCTGAATGTCCTTATTTATTAACAAAGAAATTCAAAACAAAGCAAACAAACCCCACCAAAAGCCCCCATGAACAACCCCCCCCCCCAGAAAACACAGAAAGAGAAAATATGCCAATATTATTCTAATGAAAATTAAACCTTTTCCCCTTAGAAAACCAGGCTAATTTAATTCCACTTAATTGTGGTTGTGATGTGTTAAGTTAATGAATTTATATAGTTTAAAATATAATTTAAACAAACAGGAATTAAAAAATAAATACAAACAAAAATACAAGTAATAAAGACAAAAATATATGAAAAATATCAATAAAATAAATTATTCCGTGTTATGTATAATATATAAAAGAGATATTAATATAAAAGATAATTTGTAATGATAAATATAGATATCAAAATTATAAATATAAAAAAAATTGAAATATAGCCTAAAATAAAGGCTTTTTTGGTTTCAGTTTGGTTGATGGCAGGGTTCTTGGCGTTGTGGCTGGGTGTCTTTTGGGACATTTATTTTAGAGGATGTTTGGAAGGGCATTTTTGGCCACCTTTTTTGCCTCCGCTCTGCCTGTCCCCTTGGCCCGAGGTGAGCGGCAGTGCTGCCACCCTGTGGGCACAGAGCGGTACTGCAGCTCAGCCCCGGGCAGAGGAGAGCGGCAGTGCTGCCACCCTGTGGGCACAGAGCGGTACTGCAGCTCTCCCCTGTGCCTGTCCCTAATGTGTGCAGCAGCCCTGGGCTGAGGTGAGCGGCAGTGCTGCCACCCTGTGGGCAAAGAGCGGTACTGCAGCTGTTCCCCGTGCTGTTCCCAGCAGCCAGAGCAACCAGGACGTGGCTGCTCTCTTTGCCAGGAGGTGAGGGGTGCGGAGCAGGGTGCCTGGTTTGCCCCGCTGCATTATGTTGCGGTGCTGCTGCATCACAGGAGGAAAGAGCTTGAGGTGCAAAGGTCTGAGCGGCATGGTGGGAAATGGGAGGTGAGGAAGGGTCGTGCTAAGGATGGAGTTAGTCAAGGAAGAGACATTTCTCGTCCAAACTAAAGATCTGTAAAATCCTAGCACTGCCTCGTGTTTAATGTGTTTTTACTTCATATTTATGTCATCACAAAAAGCAAGGAATGTAGATGTGACTGGTTCCCACTCTTGCAATGTGAAGATGTAAAAGCCTGTTGTGGTTTGAAAAGCAAAGTGAGTGAGAGCCTCCAAGTCAAAAATACAATTTAACAGGTAGAAAGGTAAAAAAGTAAAATAAAATAAATGCAATAATACCAAAGACCACTGACAGAGTCAGAATACAACCTGAGCAGGATGGTGGAACAGTCCAGATGAGGTGGTCTGTGATCCTGTAGAAAGGTCTGGTATCTCTGCTCCTCTGGGAATCCAGTGGGTCGGGGCTGCTTGTACTGTCCCAAATCCCAGATTATATCCAGGTGAGAAGGCTTAGCTCCTCCCCCTGGGTGGAGCATCTCACCAAGGGATGATGAGTCATGAAGTGGGTCCTTGATGGCCCATTAAACAGAGAGAGCTCCTGGAGGGAGTTCCCTGTGAGTCCTGGGCAAGGCATTGATGGGCCATGAGCAGAAGAGCGCAAAGGAGGGGCCTGGGAAAACACTGCCCCACCTGGTTCCAACAGCTCATGAAGATGGTGATGGAATAAATACTTGTGTACATCCTACACTACAACCCGGGACAGAGCCTGAATGAGAGAGAGGGGACTCCAGGCGGCTCTTTAAAGGTGCTGTTTATTTCATAGATTGAAGTCACAGCAGTCATGGGTCGTGGGTAAGAGAGCCAAGCCTATAGCTGTCAGCATCAGCTTATAGGCAAACCTGAAGCCACTTTAGCTCCGGTTACAATGCATTATGTAGTTTTCTTTATTGAGCATCTTAATACATAAAATCCAATCAGCATTGTACACAATACCTTTAAATTTATAGCCTATCACAACTACTATTATTACCGTATTATGGTTAGTACTATCCAATCACATTGAGTTAGCATGTTACATTTTAAGCTTAAAGTTGTTTTTTCTCTTTTCTTGCAGTGGAAAATTCTTTGACTTTTTTTACTTGGTAAAAACATGGTTTTGTTCAGCTGGGTTTCTCTCTTTACTTGGTAAAAGCATGTTATTTTTTGTAGATGCCTTATCCTTTGATCTCAACCATAAATGTTTTCTTCCAACTCATCCTAACCTTTGTTCAGTAACAACAAACTCAGCAATCCCTAACTTAAACATTTTTTTTATTCTCCTGTATCCAAACTTGCTTTTATTTCTATTCTGTTTTCAGGTTCTACATTCAGAGAGCTTCTGCTAAGCATTCATATCTGTAAAACTCTACCTGCAAACCTTCATTGTTCCCAACATGAAGGTTTTTTACAGGCTCATGTATTACTCTGTCTTTTACTGCTTCAAGCTTGGCTTTTCCCTGGTTTTTCGATATCTGTGGCATCGGGTGTCACAAGGGGTTCCTCAGCAGGGGTTTTAGGAGTCGGTGCTCATTCTGCTTTTTCTGAAGGTGTGTGAAGGTGTGCTACCCCAATGGCTATTGTTTCCAGTGAAAAGTTTTCCACCTACGACCACCAAGGCATGCACGCGTTTTAATCTTGTAGCCAGATGTACTAAGGTTTTTACTTTCTAATCCAACACCCGTAGCAGATTTCTGTTTGGATTGTGTCTGCGAGAGTTGGGATTTGTGCTGGAGAGGTGCCATTGGGAAGAAAAGATGGAGCAAATCTTGAGTTACAGGGAAGAGGCCTATGTATGAACTCTATTAATATTTCCCTGTAATTCTGGGTATTAGGATTTGGCCTGGGCTGTCAGGACGAGTCTCAAACAATCAAACCGAGCCCCTGAACCCGAGCGTCTGCCGCTGTTTTTGGGAGGCTGCACCCACCATGGAAGCCAAAGCCTTTGAAGACCACAGGTAAGGGTAACAACTGTGCCTTTTTTTATCTTCTCCAGGTCTCTGGCAAGTGTCAGACAAGAAGGAACCAAAACTCCTCGGGGCCCTGAGAAAGAGACAAGCAGAAGATCCAGACGTCGGGAGAGTTTCTGCGAGTGCCTGTTGGTGAGTCTCGTTCGGTGCCATCCCTCAGTCAGCTCCAGAGGCGCTCCCGGAGCACATTCGAGCCGTGCCACGTCCGCACCCAGCCGGGTGTGGGCGTTTGCCCCTCACCAGCCCCGGCAGTTGAGAGCCGCAGGTGCCCCTCTGGTGGCAGAGGAGGCATCAGACCTGGCACGGTCTGAGACTCCTGGTCTGGGAAAAGAGAAACAAGAGAAGGAAGGATGAGATCCTAATGAACCTGGGAGGCAAAGAGATTAATAACCTACAGGATAGCAAAGAAGTAAGGACTCTGTAACTTGGGACCAAGGAGCACAGAACCAATGCTTTTCTCTGGGTAATTTTGACTGCACCAGTCTGTGAAAAAGCCAGTAAAAATCCTGCGTGATGGAATGACTTTCTCTGTACGAGCCAGGCAACGTAATGATAAAATGATTCCCGTTGCACGTCCTGGCTAGAAAGAAATCACGCCTTGATTCTCTAAGCCCCAAAAAATTGTTGTTTCAATTCCCGAGTTTTTGCTTTTCCTGCAGTTTCTGTGACACGAGCCAGAGATCATGTGCATTGACTCGAACGGTGCGGTGTAAATTTTCTTTCAGAATCTCTGTAAAAAAAATGAAATGCAGTCCCATGAAACTGGGTTAGGCCAGGCTTAGACACCAGGCCACAGCTCACGGGCCAGCGATAATGTCCAGGTTTTAAGGTAAGAGTTTAGGGCCAGAGGACAAGGCAAAGCTATAGCCTAAGTGACTGATGTTCTGCAGGGTGCTGGAAGAGACACTTTCCAGAGCCACACTTAAAGCCAATTTGCCTTCCAAGGTAGTTCAGCCACTGGATTTCCTCTTCCCACTCGGATGGCAAGGCTCGGCATACCCACAGTGGAGAGGAAACTGAGTTTAGCCTGGTGGGGTCTCCTCTTCAGCAGAGAACAGAGCGTGCTCAGGGCAGCCACGCTCACCTTCCTGACGGTGTACCAGGGACCCAAAAAGCTACAAAGCAAAAAGACTCCTTCAAGTGACTCACTTTCCATCATAACTGAGGAGTAAGTAAAGAGCTTTCCAAAGGAGGTGAGTACACATGGTACCAGAAGGGGAGTGTCTGAGGTAAAAAGAGGACATACATTCCTGGGGGTAGAATATATAAACAGTATGCTGAAATAAAGAATTGATAAGGGGAAAGAGAGAAATAGTAAGTAAAAACAGATCAGCTCTTTATGTAAATCATAAAAATCTGCGGGTTTGACTGGTATTCTGTGTCTTTGAATTCAAATTTTGTGGTAGGAAAATTGACGATGAGAACTTTGGAACAGGAACAAAACCTTTAAAGGACGGCCCAGCGCTCGTCCAAAACCTATCGGACCTGCGCGTAAAGCTTTCTTCCTACGGTATCGTACCCACATTGCATAATCTCATATTGAAATATGAAATGAAATAGGAGCTAAGTCATTTTAAACCCTCCCACTGACACACCGGTGATTGCGGAAGCCCAACAAGCTACAAAATGCCAACTCTACTGCTTTAATACCACATTAAAAGAAAGGTGTAATTATAATGTACTTTGCCACTATTACCTCCTCATGTTCCATGCGCTCATGTTGTCAGTGATAACACTTAATCAAATGGAAAAAAAAGATAGTCTATAAGATAAACCTCTGAGCATCTTCCTTAAGGAAGGCTAAACACTCTACCAGCTCTTAATGGAAACTCTTTTGCTCAGAGAATTGTAAAACTATTTGCTAAAAAAGAAAAAAATTAATGGATTTTAGCTAAAGAAAAGAGTAGATTTTTTTAAGCCTACAACTCCATCTTGGAGGAAACCTCCACCCTCTGTGCTGCCTGTACTGTTACCGCCCCAGTCATCCTCACCAAATTAGAACTTTAACTTTTACAAGTACATGGATGCTCAATAACGTGTCACTGCTTTATTGCATGCCTGCTCTGAGTCTTTTATTTATACTTGAGAGGACTTTTCTCTGCATTCATACTCAGCTGTCACTCTGAGTGTACCCCAGGGGCTGCAGGGGAGCAGGACACGCACCCTGGAGCACAGTACAAAGCTGGGGATGCTCTGAGCGGGACACAGGTTAGCCGTGACCCCCCAGCACACAGTGACAGGTGTCCTTAGCCCACCCCAGGGGTGCCAGGAGCTGGGTTCCCTGGAAATGACACCTAGGACAAGTATTCAGCCGCTGTCTGATCAGGCTGGAAGGGACTGACACTGACCCTGTGGGACTGCACAGCTGTGAGCACATCACCCACCAAAGACAAATAGAGGAGTTCCTGACAGGTACCACCCCCCAGGCAGCCCACAGCACTCCAGGGACCAGCACTTGTCCTGGGACACCTGGACAAAGCACCTGTGCAGCACAGGCCAGGTCACCTGCACAAACGAGGTGTGTGTTTTACAGCTGGAGCAGGGAGAGGCTTGCTTTTTATTTCTGACTTTTTAGTTTTCAGAGGATGAGGGTTTTTCGAGTTCCTAATGTTTACTGTTTTGTTCCACAGCAACACCTCGGTGATGCATTCCAGGTAACAATCGGTGCCTGTCCGGGAAAGCCTTGGTCGGTAGGGCCAGGTAGCGCTACCCAAGATGTACGTCAGCTTTATGCTGAGAAGTGGGAAATTCAGAAGAATACAGCCAGGTTCTTTTTGCTGATGACACTCGTATAGATGTGTCTTGTGTTCCCTTGTTCTGTGTGCTCCCCCTCCCACTTCCTTTCACTCTGTCTTGTTCTTCTTTTTCTTGTAAGGAACGAATCCTCAATATTTATTTAATAAATGTTGCTCAATCCCTCTCCCTGTTCTGTCCTGCTTTTTGTCTCCCTCCCTCACTCCCCACATCTTTGTCTTTCCTTTTTCATTCCTCTTTTCCCTTTGTCCCTCACTGTGACTCTTTCTTTGTCCCTCTCGTCATCCTTTTGCCCGTACCCGTCCGCACCTGTCGCCCAGTCCTTTGCACTTATTGTACCCTTCTCTCCATAAGCCTCCCCCCTTTCAGCCACACCTCTCCGTCTCCATCCCTGCACTGTGCCTTGCCCGTCTTCCCCCCACCAGCACCTGCCGTGGTCGTTTCCTCTCCGGTTCCTCGTTTCCCTCTTTGTCGCCATATGCATCTGTCCTTGCCATGTGTCTGGCACTCTGTCTTTTTCTCTGTCTTTTTCCATGCCTCACTCCCATTCCTTTTTTTATTCTCTGTGGCTCTGTGGTGCTCCTTGTGCCACTTTCCCACAGGAAATCTGGGATCCTGGTGTCCCATTTGCTATTTCTGTTCTTTTTAAATCCCTCTATGCTCTGCTGGCCATCTAAGGTTTTTTGTTTGGTGTTTTTTTTTTTTGTTTTTTAAAGTTTCATCCTGCACCCTGATCTTAATTTCCCCCCCCCCCCATCTTCTCTGCTGCCAATCCTTTGTGTCTCTTGCCTGTGACTGCAGGGGTAAGGAGGGACCGCAACCCTTCTAGGGGCTGTTCCCCTTTCTTGTTGCAGCAAAGTCCCTTTTTGGGGGGATGTACACTCGGAAAGGGCTGGAATAAAGCACCGTGCTGCTGTCCAGGGCAGTTTGACTCATTCTCTGCCTTCTTTGGGGGTGAGGGAAAAAAGCTGAGGGGGAGGGGGTGGAGACTTGGGGGCTCTGATGTCATTTGGGGCACCATTTGGGACCAAGAGGAAGCCACCTGGCAGTGGAGGAGCAGGTGAGTGAGGAATGAGGAGGGGTCATGCTGGGTGCCCTCCCCCGGATGATCCCAAAGCTGCCAGAAAATTCACAGGCACGGGTGGTTGTAGAATACTAAAACCTGTTAAATTTTTGTTTTTATAGATATTGTCAAAAATAGGAGCTTGTCTCTAAATTCTTTTGGAAAGAAACCCTCTCTCTATCCACTCTATTGTACACAGGAATGTAGGAAACTCTGACCAGGGATGGGTAATAGTTTTGAAAATAATGCCTATTGGTTTTGTGTAGGAATGATCCAATCAAGTGCTTTGAAACCATCAGAACAGATGCTGAGGCTGAAGGGAATAAAACAGGCTCTCCGGCAAATTTTGTCTCCGTTCTCCACCCGCCCCCAAAGCTCGCCGCAGTCCCCGGCCGACCTCAGCGGCAGTGTCGCCCCCTCGTGGACAGAGAGCGGTACCGCTGCCCCCCGACTCAGAACCAGTTTTAGTTCCGCTTGTGAAATCGCAGTGCTCGTCTGACATCAGCCGTTCTAGGAAGTTAAGGGGTAGGTGGCCTTGGCATCCCTTCAGCCCTCTCGTCAACTTACTCTGAAACATTCGGGTGCCAGTTATTCTAGCTCTTGAACAGAGGTACCTTTTCCTTACAGGTGGCATAGTTTGGATTCTGCTTCCTAAAATTTCTAGTGTTTCAGGTTTTACCACAGAGACCATCTGCCAGGATGTAGCTCTTTGTGAATCACGGCAGTCCCGGGTGTATATTTTGAACTCCTTCCGAATGTCAGGTTTGAAGTATTTCTTACCTCAGGAAAACAGCAGTCTTTTGCATCTACGTATCAGGTGTTGAACTTTTGCATTTCTTGAATTGTGCACGTCACAGAATTCCTCCCGGATGACAGCTGCCAGCAACTATGGCTCTGCTCGGTCACGGAGTTCAGGGGCTGTCTCCAAAGCCACCTACAGACACCGGAATGGAAATCTTTATTTACTGTGTAAAAGAATCACTCTGATGCATCAGCCAGGGTCTAAATTCTACCTTTCAAAAATACCAACATTACAT